>NC_052349.1:16771092-16831092 GCF_009727055.1 Benincasa hispida
TCAGGTTGGAACAGTTTTTGAAATTTTCCCTTGTGCTGACATTGGAGTTTTGCAGTTTTTTTTTGTTTTTTTTTTTTTTTGTAAATGAAAATGGACGCATTTTCTGAAATGCTACATACTTCCGAGTTCATCTGCTCAAACCTTCCCACCCCCAAATTTAAAGATGAGCAAGGTTTCTCAATTGTATTTTTTGATAGACTAGACAAACACTTAAAGAAAATTCCAAAAGAAGGTTTGAGCAGAACTTGGAAAGATAAAAAGGTAAAGTACTGCTAAACTAAGCATTTAACTAAGTGTTAGTCAAAATTTACTAAGTATAGGAATGTTTCTAAGTGTAAACATATAATACATCATAACAACACAATGAAGATCGTAAAATAAACAAGATTACAAATATAGCAAAGATTAACAACAAAGGAAGGTAAAGAAAGAGGCACAAGCAAAGAGTAGAGTGAATTATGTACATTGATTGTATTGACTATTAACAAAGTATGTGAATATATTACAAATGGTCACATTACAAACACACATTTTCTCATGCCTGTACACGAGTCAAAGAATTCGGTTAAGTTACAAAATTTGATTCGAAGGGTGCATGGATTTGCAGTTCATGTCATGCTTCCAATTAAACGCAGATACATTTTTGCTGAGACGGGCAACACGCATACATTCCCCGCAGCACACCCCTTAACTAAATACATTTATGGAGGATACCTCAACATAGTGCATTTAATTAAGGACCCCTTGGCGAATATCAGACAATTATGGTAACTAAACGACATCCATTATGTTATACCCGTGGTGTTTTGTAAACAGTCCTATAAGCCCATAGTGCCTCGTCAAGCTTGGGTGACCAATCTTTTCTGGCAGTATTAACCACCTTCTCTAAGATTGTTTTGATCTCCCTATTAGAGATCTCTGCCTACCCATTAGTCTGTGGGTGATAAGTAGTTGCCACTCGATGGCTAACGTTGAATTTAGTGAAAAGGTTAGCAATTATGCGGTTGATGAAGTGAGAGCCCTCATCGCTGATTAAGGCACGTGGCGTTCCATAGCGCGCAAAAATATTCTTCTTCAAAAACTTTGCCACAGTGGTTGCGTCATTCTTGGCACATGCGATGGCCTCAACCCATTTTGATACATAATCAATCGCAACCAAAATATATTGATGACCTTTAGATGGTGGAAACAGTCCCATGAAGTCAATTCCTCATACATCAAATAATTCAACTTCTAAGATTGACGTCAATGACATTTCATTTCTTTTGGACATATTCCCTGTCCTTTGGCACCTATCGCATTGCACAACATGGGCATGGGCATCCTTGAAGAAAGTTGGCCAAAAGTAGCCGCTCTGTAAGACTTTTGCTACAGTTCTTTGCCCCCCAAAATGTCCTCCATATGGGGACTCATGACAGAGTTCTAAAATGCTCTTGGCTTCGTGCTCAGGAACGCATTGACGTATTATATGATCAGGTCCTTGTCGATATAGGAATGGATCGTCCCAAAAATAAAATTTTGCGTCGTGTCTTAGCTTCTTCTTTTGCTAGTAGGTATAATCATCCGGAAGTTGGCCGCAAACTATAAAGTTTACTATATCCGTATACCAGGGAACATTAACGCCTATTGCCATCAGCAGCTCATCGGGGAATTTTTCCTCATTTTTCTGTCCCTTGAACCTCACAATTTTCTAGTCTTGACAAATGATCTGCGACTTAGTTCTCGGTGCCCTTCCTATCTTTAATTTCTAGGTCAAACTCTTGCAGGAGCAATACCCACCGTATCAATCTTGGTTTTGCATTCTTCTTCGTCATTAGATATTTAATCGCAGAGTGATCTGTATACACCACCACATTTGTTCCGATCAGGTACTGTCTAAACTTCTCCAGTGTAAATACCACTGTAAGTATTTCTTTCTCTGTGGTCGTATAGTTCTCTTGTGCGCCGTTCAATGTTTTGCTCGCATAATAAATGAGATGCAAAACCTTTTCCCGGTGTTTACTCAAAACTGCGCCCACCGCATATCCACAAGTGTCACATATCAATGCAAAGGGTTGCATCCAATCTGACGCAACCAAAATCGGAGTGGAGACAAGTGAATCTTTTAATGTGTTAAATGCTTTAGTGCAGGGATCATCAAAATTGTACTTGCGATCAACTTTGAGAAGTGCATTAAGGGGGTCTTGCGATCTGAGAGAAATTGCGAATAAATCTTCTATAAAACCCCGCGTGACCCAGAAAGCTCCTTAGTGTTTTTACATTCACTGGTGGTGGTAATTTGGAAATTGCGTCAATTTTTGCTTGATCAACTTCGAATCCTGCCTTGGAGATTTTGTGACCCAGAACTATTCCTTCCTCCACCATGAAGAGGCATTTTTCCTATTTCAGTACAAGATTTGTTTCCACGCGTCTCTTCAAGACTTTCTCAAGGTTGGTCAAACAGAAGTCATAGTTACTGCCGAAAACTGAGAAGTCATCCATGAAAACCTCAACTGACTCTTCCAAGTAATCTGAAAATATTGCCGTCATGCATCGTTGAAAAGTGCCTAGTGCATTACAGAGTCCAAATGGCATGCGTCGGAATGCGAACGTACCAAATGGGCACGTGAAGGTTGTCTTGTCCTGATTCTCTAGCGTAATTGCTATTTGATTATACCCTGAATAGCCATCAAGAAAGCAAAAAAATTCATTCCCTACAAGTCTGTTCAACATCTGGTCAATGAACGAGAGTGGAAAATGGTCCTTTTTAGTGGCCAAATTTAGCTTGCGGTAGTCCATGCAGATTCTCCATCCGTAGTTGTCCTTGTGAGAACCAACTCTTTCTTGTCATTGGTGATGACTGTCATCCCCTCTTTCTTTGGAACACACTGCACTGGGCTTACCCAGCTGCTATTAGATATCGGGTAGATGACACCAGCATCCAGCCACTTCACTATTTCCTTCTTTACAACCTCCTTCATGGCAGGTTTTAAGCGATGCTGCCTTTCTACTGATCCATTCTTTCCTTCCTCCAACGAATCTTGTGCATGCAATACAAAGGACTAATTCCTCGAATATCTGCCAAGGTCCATCCTAAGGCTTTTGTGTTGTTTCTTAGGATCCGTATGAGAGCATCTTCTTTCTCCTTACTTAGTGATGCAGAGATGATAACTTGTAACGTATCGTTACTTCCCAAGTAAGCATACTTTAAGTGCACCGGCAACGGCTTTAACTCTAACATAGGTGGCTCTTCTAAAGATGGCTTAATGTGCTATGAAGTTCGTTTAGATAACTCGAGCGATTCAAAATTAGATTCAGCATGAATTGCGGCACAATCCTTCTCCAATATTGCACCATTTTCAACATCTTCCTCCTCTATTTCCTTCAGGGGTTCGTGCAACTGTTCTCCCTGCAGTTCTTCGATATATTGGCAGTTTTCCACATCTCCTGGATACCTTAACGCTTTGAGTACGTTGAACTTTACCTCTTGATCATCGACCCAGATGGTCAACTCTCCTTTTTGCACATCAATCAATGTTTGTCCTGTGGCAAGAAATGGGCGTCCCAGGATGATAGGGATTTCTCTATCTGCCTCATAATCCAATATAACAAAATCTGCGGGGAAGATAAACTTGTCTATCTACACGAGAACATCTTCTATCTTGCCCTCTGGAAGCTTTATTGAACATCGGCCAACTGTAATGTATTCGTGGTTGGTCTGGCTTCGCCGATGTCCAGCTTCTTAAAGATTGACAAGGGCATCAAATTTATGCTCGCTCCCAAATCACACAGTGCGTTCCCGACCATCTTCCCTCCTATGATGCAGGGTAATGTAAAAATCCCAGGATCCTTCATTTTAGCGGGGAGATTATTTTGAAACAAAGCGCTACACTCGTATGTTAGTGCAATTGTTTCATTTTCTCTGATCTTTCTCTTGTTGGCTAGAATGTCCTTGAGGAATTTCACATAGCTTGACATCTGTTCTAATGCTTCTATTAAGGGAATATTAATATACAGATGTCGTAGAGCGTCTAAGAACCTCTGAAATTGCTTACTATCGTCTTTCTTTTTCAACTTGAACGGGAAAGATGGAGAATCCCGACGTGTTTCCTTCTCAGTGAGGTCATATGCTTGTTGTGTGTTGTTGGTTGGAGGTTGCATTGAGTGAGAATTTAAGTCTTGAGAAGCTTCATCTTTTGTAAATAATCTTGCTTCTGAATTTAAGTCTTGTACCGAATTGGGATTGCTTTCATTATTTTGTACTTGGTCATCATCAATAGTTAAATCAGCTGGTACTGTTACTGCATCTAGTACCTTCGGCGCAATGGGGGCTGTTGTTTTGCCGCTCCATAATGTCACGGCATAACATTGTTCTTTACCTTTTAGTCCCAATATTCCTGAACTTCCTGGTGATGTACCAAGCGTTTTCTTCTTTAACTCTCTCGCAAACTGATCTATTTGATCTTTTAATCCTTTGAGAGAGTCAGCTTGTGACTGTCTCATTGCCTCGCTCTTTTCAATGTAATGGTTTAGTAACATTTCCAGAGCCGATGTACTGTAAGAGGTATCATATACAAATAGTTGGTCGCATGGTTGTGTACCCTGAGAATCACTTGGACTGCAGTCCGGGGTAGTGAAGATCGGAGGGTTGCCTCGATCCTTTTGATAACTAACTTAATAGAAACTATGGCCTTCGTGAATGAGATTCTCATCCAACCCGAAAATTGGGTGATCCAACCAATCATGGTTGTGGTCATTGCCCCATGATTCATCATAAATAGCATATACGGGTTGTTGATCCCATGGGCAGACATCTGCTAGATGTACCTTTCCCCATTGAGTGAAATCCATAGCAGTCATATGAGTCACCGCGTTAACTTGCGCTGCTCTTTAGGAGAGAGTTTTCTGCTGATTAGCCACCATCTGGAGGAGCGATGTCATCGTCGTCATTTACTCGACCAGTGCGCTCATTTTGTCTGTTGGCACATCGACGCTTTCTACTCTTTCTGGTTCTAGACATCTTACCTCAATCTCATTATCAATCCATTCATCAGAATGTCGTGATATACGATCAAATATGTCCTTTGCTTCTGTATATGACTTATTCATTAATCTTCCCTCTGCAGAGGAGTCGACAACTGCTTGCGTTGATGGATCTAGGCCATTGTAAAAGGTTTCCATCAAGATACTATCAGGAATCCCAATATGCGGACAGTTCTTTACTAACCATCAAAATCGCACCTAAGCGGTGCTCAGTGTTTCATAACTCTTTTGCTCGAAATTCAACACCTCTCTTCGCCTCCTTGTGTTGATAGATGGAGGGAAGAATCTATTCATGAACCTATCAAACAACTGTCCCCATCCATGAATTTCGCCCGACTCTAATGCTTGAGCCCACCTCTTTTCTTCATCCCACAATGTGTACGAGAATAGATACAGTTTAAGATTTTCTTGAGTTACACCAGGCGAAGAGAATTCACTATATATTCTGCGAAGTTTGTTAAATGTGCGTGTGGGTCTTCTCCCGATAATCTCCGAACTGTCCCACATTCTGAATCATTTGCAGTATGATAGGTTTCATCTCAAAGCTTGCATTCCTCTTAACTACTGGTTTTGAAGTTCCAGGTGAAAAATTGTAAAGATCTGGCGCTGCATACTCCCTCATAGGGATGTTTTGATCAGCGGCAAGAAAAACAGGATCTTGCACTGGAAAATCTCCCCTCAGGTTTCTAGCAGGAGCCATATTCTCTTCAGCTATACTTTTTCACCAGTTAATTCAACCCTGATGAACTCTGTGCGAAGAATGTACTTGATCTCTAGGTCCATTTAGAGTTACCAGACTACCTCCAATACTCCTAAGTCATCAGACTGCTATCCGCGTTGAACAGTCAGTACAAAGAGATCTGTCCTGCACATAACATGAAAATATTCAACACTAACCGTTAACCAGCCTCCTCGGCAACGGCGCCATAAACTTGTAGATTTATAATGCGTTCGGTATGAATGAATGATATTAAATGCTCATAATGATGTGATACTACTACTATTTATGCGTTAATTAGGGATTGCTCAGGAGTATGCCCTGCGTTGTCACAAGTTTTCTTACGATGGAACCAAGTGTAATTCCCCCACAAGTTTCTCGGTATGATCCGAGATCAAACACGGGGAAGTGGTACCGGTTTCATGGTATATGCGACCGGGTTTTTAATTCTTTATAAAAGGTGTGTACAGTATGTAAATTTCAGTAAAATAAAGGAAAGCGATAAAATTGCGATAAAACATAAAAATATAATAAACTTAAGCTAGATGTTACAAGATACAGGCTTCATGTGCAAGATACTAGGATTAAGGTTGGCTGTGAAGGTTGTGCAAAGACGTGGGATGCGATGACAAGTCTTGTGAACAGATTAGAAAGAGAGATAAGTATTACAAACAACGTAAGTTCTTAATTGAATTGAAGGTACAGATATTGTCCCGCTCTTCTCTCGGCATACACCTCTCAGTGATCGGCCGTGTTTCCTACATGTCTGTGGTGAAACAGAGTTTAACGTAATGAACGCAAGGTTGCTTCCATGTCTGGAAGGACTACTCGCTTTAGTTAACGCACTCTTCTGACCTTTCCTCGATAAATCAGAATAACATCTTCACTTCTGCTCTCACAGGTGAAAATGTCATTTAGCATGCTTTAGCTAAACGTATTTTATAACTTTAATACATATTAAGTTCTTGGTGATTCATATTGCTCATCAAGGGCTTAAGAAAACATAATGAAGAAAGTGACTAATGGGTGAACGAAAACAGAAAGAAAATAGTAAACAAAATCTATCAAAACATTTAATATTTCTACTAAGTGTTTGATACATGATATGTGAATAAAGAGATAAAGAAAATATGGAATACAATGAAAGAGAGATAGAACAAATACAATCTGGTGCCAATGTCTTGGCATAGATTCGATAGAGGTCTGCTTGCCGGATAGGATGGTTTCGATTGCAGGAAGAGCTTCCCTCTTAGGCTTGCTCCACCGGTAGCAGGGGTCTCTGCATAGAGCTTCGATCGGGTATATAGCAGGTCAGATCAGAGATTTACCTCTCAGCCTTATCTCGTTCTCTTCCTAAATTTCTTCGCTTCAGAACTCAGCTCAACCTTTTCTCTCTAAAATCTCACAACACTTAGCCCAGTATCTAATACCATATTTTTCTCTGAAATCGCTGGGGTATTTATAGGTGCAGATCCTTTAACTCCGACTTTGTGGTCCCCACTTGATGGTTATGGTAATTCCGCAGATTGAGGGATATTATTCCTTCTGTTATACAATCAGACCATCAATTCTGCACAACCGTTGGTTGTACACGTGTCTCAATCCTCCGCTCTCGCGGTACTCAGCTGCATCTTTCGATCATGGGCTTGCATGTGGTGTTTGTTTTTATTACCGCATGCGGTCGAAGCATAGCTCTGGACCGACTGTCGCATTACGCCGTTACTTCGGTAATCTTCTCTTCGTGGTTAATTGACGGGCACAATATCACAGAGATGCGTTGATTAGTTTTTCATGAGCCTTGAGTGCAAGCGGTGACTTGATCTGCTGCAAAACAGAGTAAATTTTGGCTTGTCCTCCATCTTTTTGGCGTTAGTGGGTGTAATTGCGAACATTTATAATTATTGTCATACTAGGTTAATTTTCATACAATTGGCGTATAATTACTAACTTTTGGTCGCAATATCTAGATAAGGTGGCATAAATAACTTATATTTCTACAGGTTATCACCCAGGTTGAAGGAGTTGAATATGATGAAACGTTCTCACCTGTTGTCATGCTCAATTCTATCCGGATTCTCTTGTCCATAGCCACATTTTATGATTATGAAATATGACAAATGGACGTCAAGACTGCCTTTCTTAATGGTAATCTTAAAGAGACCATCTATATGACTCAACCAGAGGGGTTCATAGTTCCAGATCAAGAGCAAAAAGTTTGCAAGCTTAATAGGTCCATTTATGGGCTGCAACAAGCATCTAGATCATGGAACATTAGATTTGACACTGCGGTCAAGTCATTTGGCTTTGATCAGAACGTTGATGAGCCTCGTGTCTACAAGAAGATCATCAATAGCTCAGTAGCTTTCCTGATACTGTATGTGGATGATATCCTACTCATTGGGAATGATGTAGGGTATCTGATTGACATTAAGAACTGGCTAGTTGCCCAGTTCCAAATGAAATATTTGGGTGAGGCACAGTATGTTCTAGGGATCCAGATCATTCGGGATCGTAAGAACAAATGGTTAGCCCTGTCTCATGCATCGTACATCGATCAAATGTTGATCAGGTACAAGATGCAGGATTCTAAGAGGGGTCTGTTACCCTTCAAATGGAATCGTTTTGTCTAAGGATCAATGTCCTAAGACACCTCATGAGTTGAGGAGATGAGACCGATTCTCTATGCTTCAGCTGTAGGAAGCTTAATGTATGCAATGTTATGTACCAGACCCGACATTTGCTATGCAGTAGGGATTGTCAGTCGGTATCAGTCCAATCCAGGATTTGATAACTGGACGACGGTCAAGATGATCCTCAAGTATCTTTGGAGAACGAGGGACTACATGCTTGTGTATGAAGATAAGGATCTGATCCTTACAGAATACACAGACTCTGACTTTCAGACCGATAGATATTCTCGCAAACCGACATCGGGGTCAGTGTTCACTCTGAATAAAGAGGTTGTAGTGTGGCGAAGCATCAAGCAAGGATGCATCACGGACTCCACTATGGAAGCTGAATACGTAGCCGCTGGTGAAGCAGCTGAGGAGGCTGTTTACTGAGGAAATTCCTTTCAGATTTGGAAGTTGTTCTAAATATGGATTTGCCATCACTCTTTATTGTGATAACAGCGGAGCAGTGGCAAATTCGAAGGAGCCTCGGAGTCATCGTCGGGGTAAGCACATAGAGTAGAAATACCACTTCATCAGAGAGATTATGCATCGCGGTGATGTGATAGTCACGAAGATCGCATCAGAACACAACATTGTTGATCCCTTTACAAAGGCTCTCACGGCTAAAGTGTTTAAGGGTCACCGGGAGAGTTTGGGTTTGCGGGACATGCGACATCTTATCTAGGGCAAGGAGAAGATGATACTAGGATATGCCCTAGTTTATTGTATATTGTACATGTTTTATATTGTATTGTACATAGTCTCTCGGGTTATTAGGACAAGTGGGAGATTGTTGGGATTGGTGTCCTAATTCTCCCAGAGTCTCGTTGTTTGTAATGATACACATCGTTTTATGAATAAAATAACAGTAATTTCATTTTGGTATTTATTCAAATCTAATAAACAAAGCTCCATGGTTATCTTATGTAAACTTAAGCATATATATGTGATATACAAGTGGACTATGCCTTAAGTGATAACCCAAATGGGTCTGTAATATAAGGATTAAGGTGGGATACCTGATCCTGGTGACACTACGGATACAATTTGCTTTGTAGATATTTGCAAGTGTTGTAAACTACTACAGATGGTAGATTCTAACCATTCATGTGGAGACAAGCGAGCAGGGGTGTCCTATACAAAGAGTTTGTATAAGACCGAATCACGAGATGACTAGACTCTGTATATAATACCGTTGATACTAGAGACTTGTATCTCACCTAAACGACCATAGGTGACACGACCTCAATCTTGAGTGTTTTAGGAACTCTTGCCTTTGAGGGCGGTCCTTTGATTAGTATGGGTGAGAGTGGCTAGATTGCCAACTCAACATGCCTACCTTTTTGGGGACTTGTCTGATCTGGGAGCTGGGAACTCACTTACACAAGATGGTTACTCTATTTCCGACAGCAGGATAAGTAGAGAGATTGCTTCGCTTAAGGGCCTGATTTCGGGGGCATTGGAATTAGTGGCCCAAACTCTTCTTTTGGAAGAGAGGACTCAGTCATAGTAACGACTATGACTTAATGTTCATTAGAGGAATTCAGTGGTGATTAGGAGTTAGATGTAAAATTATTGGGACATAACAGTTATTGGCCGAGTTGCGTACTTACGAGCGATCTGTGAAAGGTTGTTGCAATGTTGATTGGTTTGATGCACACATATATTAACTTCTTGGTAAGGGAGAGTTCAGTTGTCGTCTTTAGTGGAGTGCCCTGGCATGTTAACAGATGGTGGATCCGTTGTAAATAGTTTATCAGTTATTCACGTTACCATTGGAGCTTCGAGTAAGATCATAAGGTCCCCTTGGTAGCTTAAATGGATTCAGTTGAGGATCACTTTCCTGGTGTTGATTTGAAATGTTCAAATGACAATAGGTAATTCGATTATATACGATTGATCGTATGATGATATGAGTATATATTAGTGGAGGATTCAATGTAAATAAGATTTTACATTAAGTTACATGGAATAGAAAAGAGCTATGGTTTATATGTTTCATGAGTGAATATTAAACATAGGTTAGTAACTAGTATGATAATTCGTATATTTATATTGATAATAATTTAATTATTGGATCATTTACTCTTTTTCTCTAATAACCAATTTGGTGGGAGGTTATTCGTGTTACATGGTAACGTTGAGATAAAGGAAAAATGTTCTTTTTTTCTAATTTTGTTAAAAAAAAAAAAAGAAAAGGCAGAGATTATGAGCTTTCAATCTCGAAATTACTCATGGAAGTTGTCAAGTAAATTGGATTTACTAGCGGCAGCTTGGAAGTATAGTTAAACAATCGTGGATGTTAGTAAGGCGACAGGCACTAGACTAAGCGATGACCTAAACGATCGCATAGCTTTTATTAGCCGATACATTAGATTTCCTAAACGATTGGGCATCGACCTATAAGATAGGTTTTGCCCTCTCGCTGCTCAACCGTTTACACAATTGTGTTTTCTCTGTTTTCTGCTTCAAACCAAGTCACACAGAGCCCACACTCTGGATTCTCACGACGAGAATCCAAGGTAGCTTTCTTGGTGGTGTATTACTCATCGCACGTCGAGGTTCTGTTGATGGCCGTTCGTTGTTTTCGGGGTGTTCGTGACAAGGCAATCGATAGTTTCGAGGCGCGATGTTCGTGCAATGTAGCGGTCATGTTGGACGAAAGTTTGTGGTTGTTGTGTTGTTGTGATCGAGCATTCGTGATCAAGGAGCTTGGCGATGAGTCTGCAAAAGTGTGTAGCGTTTGTCCTTGATCTTTTTGTATATCATGATATAATTTCTATATTTTGCATAACCGTATGTTTCTATTTCTGATTGTAATTGTAAAGTTCATATACAATTGTAATTTGGAATGATCTTTCCACTGCTCATGGAAATACTCGTGTTCGATTCCTTTCAATATATATATATATAAATTATAAAACTTTAACCTGAACTTCCTCTCCCTCTCGCATGACGTGACACTCACACTCACAGTGATTTTGAAAAAAAACTTGCGGTGACTCACTCCCATCGCCCACGGCCATCCCACCCACCAAACTTGCTCCCTTGCCGGTTGCCACTACCCATCCACCAAACTTCCTCCATCGCCTCTCACACTCACACCCGTCGGCCATCCTGAAGGAAATTTTTTGAAAATATCCTTTGAGCAGAAGCAAAGATCGTCCCAAATTCCATTTTTTTTATTGTATTACAGTAAAACAACAACAAAATATGTATTTGCTTAAAATTACAGCACGCTTTAAAACAATTACAAAGGGTTTTAGAAACCCTTACCTTTAAAGAACGCTTTCTTCAAGAACTCCCTCATACAAGCCATGAATAGAACTCCTTCTCCACGCGCAACTCCTTCTTGAAGAACAGACACCACCACTTGAGAACCCTATGTATTCTCTTAGGATAAAGGATTCAAGCAAGAGTTGTAGGCTTTGTTTGAATCCTTGGAAGAGGGAAAGGAGATGAAAAGGAGGAGAGGGAAGAGAAGAACTTTTCTTCTCTGTTAATTTTTTCTTAAAAGAGAGAACTCTTCTCTCAGAGTGAATTGAGGAAGAAAATGATTAATTCAACCTCTTGAATCCCACGTAAGTTAACTTGAGAGAATGGGGGAGGGAATTGTAACTCCTTCCTTTTTTATTAATTTCGATTAAATTAATAAGTTATATATATATATACAACAACAACTTTATTAGATATATACACTATATGTTATATCAAATATAACATATAGCCTATAGTTTTCTATTGCATAAAATACAACATAAATTATAGATTTTACTTTCTCTCAACCATATATGGCATTTAATATAAATCACATCTATATTAAATCCACTTATATGAATCTCATCCATATAAATTATATTTGGATCATATCCAAATTTTTAATTCCTCTCAATATAAATCATTTATATTAAATTTAATTATATGAATCTCATTCACATAATCATTATTTGAATCATATTCAAATTCCTCTCATATTATAAGGTATCAAATACATTATATTAATTATATCACATATATAATTAATTTAACTATATCATGTATAACTAATTCCCTCAGTTAATTTGAACACTTCAAATTAATCCAAAAATAATTCTCAATTTAATCCCTGTTGAGCTACAAAGGGGACCTTATGGACCTGTAGATTGAAGCTCCAACGGTACTTGGATAATTAATTAAACTCTTTAATTACTCAACATCCGTTAACCGTCGGTCACTCCACTAAAGATCGACAGATGCACTCTTCGCACTACAAATAAATTTCTATGTCCATTAGATATAACCAATCAACAGTGTGATGACCTTTCACAAATTGCTTGTAAGTACAGCAGGCCAAAATTACCATTTTGTCTCTATAGTTACTGTCGAAAATAACATTTTACCCTAGGGATATTTAAGTAATTTTATGTACCCTAGGGCTTCCCATTGTCTATTTATTTGGCTTGCTGTCTTGTACTTTTTGTATTGAACCAATAATAAAAAATAAGTCTCAATCGTCGTTTTTTCTCCCTATTCTAGGGTTTTTCACGTAAACTGTGTGTTCATTTCTCGTTCTCCTTTTTACATCATGGTATCAGAGCAAGGGGACGAAACCCTAGCCGTCATCGACGAGAATCAACAACCTCCTTCAGCAGTCACTGTGGGGATCGGTGGGGCCGCAAATGTCAATATCACAGCAACCGTCCAAGCAGCCATCGATCGTTACCTCTAAGCTGCACTCCCTTACCTTTTCCGATCACTGTCCATGCCCAGCAGCCAGTCGAGCCGTCTACCTCAAATCAGAGTGTCAATCAGTGTTCAGAGTCGTTCGATCTTCAAAGCCCAGCCGATCGGAGCTGCTCCCCAGCTGATCGCGTCACACTCAACTGATGCGTCGTACCCAGAAGTCACGACTGGCTACCCTCGATCGCGTCTTGCACCTACGCAAGCCCCTAGTCGATGGACAGTTTCAGACGAATCCAGCATCGTCCCTTTAGTCGTAGCCTGTAGTCAGGGGTTTCTTTCCGGGACTTCCTCACCTCTAAAGGGATTATCCACCAAAGTTTGTGTGCTTACACTCCACAGTTAAATAGGTTAGCCGAGAGGAAAAATCGCCATTTGGTGGAAGTCGCCCGTTCCTTAATGCTATCCACACCATTCCCATCTTATCTATGGCGAGATGTTGTTCTTACTGTCGCTCACTTAATCAACCGAATGCCCTCTCGAATCCTCAACTTCAAAATCCGTTAGATTGTTTTAAGGTGTCATACCCAACTACTCGTTTAATCTCAGATGTTCTACTTCGGGTATTTGGCTGTGTTGCCTTTGTTCATTCTCATGGTCCAAACCGCATGAAATTCACACCCTGTGCTAAAAAATGTGTCTTTGTTGGGTATCTGCTCCATCAGCGTGGGTATAAATGTTACCACCCGTCATCTCGCAAATATTTTGTTTTCATGGATATCACCTTTCTTGAGGATTAACCATTCTTTCCCGTTAGCCATCTTCAGGGGGAGAACTCTAGTGAAGAGGCTAACTGGTCTATGTATGCAATTCCCTTAGAGTCATCTCCGATTCCTGAACATGTCGACCTTGTCCTCCCTATCAACCAAGTCTTATGGATAACATACTATAGGAAGAATCTCAGTAAGGAAACAACGCAACCTGTCACATCTCCGGCTCCGGTCCATGAGTCAAATCCAACATCAGGTATGTGCATTCCTGAAATTAATGATATTGATACTTGTGCTGAGATTGACGGTTGCAGAGAGGAAAAAGGAGGAAAAAGTGCTGACAGCACCACCATGGCAGATGGAGAGACAACAGTAAATAGTGATTAGGAAACAGTTCCGAAAAATGAGAATGATACTAGAGATGATGATATGAAGGGGACCTATGAAGGTGAAACCCAGGCTGAGGAGACAATCAATCACAGTAGGAAACTTGACGTATGGAAGAGCATGATGCATCCCTCAATCTTTCGATAGCCCTAAGGAAACGCACTCGATCATGTACGAAGTACCCTATGCACAGTTACATGATGTACAGTAACCTGTCACCCCAGTTTGGGGCCTTTACCACCAGTCTAGATACAGGGATGGTACCGAGTAGCATATAGGCTGCAATGGAAACTCCTGAATAGAAGGCTGCTGTCATGGATGAGATGAGGGCACTTGAGAAAAACGGAACGTGGGATCAGGTGACTCTACCCAAAGGGCACGAGACGGTTGGGTGCAAATGGTTCTTTACTATAAAGTATAAGTCTGATGGAACGATTGACCGATACAAGGCCAGATTGGTTGCCAAAGGCTTTACTCAAACCTTTGATGTGGATTACTTCGAGACATTCTCTCCCGTAGCTAAGCTTAATACTATCCGGGTATTACTGTCATTTGCAATGAACAAAGATTGTCCTCTGCATCAATTGGATGTAAAGAATGCATTTCTCAATGGGGAACTTGAAGAGGAAGTCTACATGAGTCCTCCCCTCGGATTTGAAGATCAATTCAAACACCAGGTATGCCGACTGAGGAAGTCGATATATGGGTTGAAACAGTCTTCGAGGGCCTGGTTTGATAGATTTACCACCTTTGTCAAAGGACAAGGATATACCCAAGGGCACTCAGACCACACACTGTTTACAAATATATCAACTTCAGGGAAGGTTGCAGTTCTTATTGTGTATGTCGACAATATTGTGCTTTCTGGTGATGATGATGATGAAGTTATGAGACTTAAAGCAAAGATGGCCAAAGAATTCAAGATTAAAGACCTTGGGAAGTTAAGATATTTCCTTGGAATGGAAATAGCTCGATCAAAGGATGGGATTTCAGTGTCCCAACGGAAATACACTATTGACCTACTAAAAGAAACATGAATGACTGGGTGCAAACCTGTTGACACCCCAAAGCTTAGCAATATAGGTAATAGTGTCCCTGTCAACAAAGAAAGGTATCAGCGGTTAGTTGGAATATTGATCTACTTATCTCACATGAGACCCGATATATCCTACACAGTTAGTATAGCCAGTCAGTTTATGCAGGCTTCTTATGAGGAACACATGACAATAGTTGAACACATCCTACGATATTTGAAGGGAACACCTGGTAAGGGTTTGATGTTCATGAAGTCTGATAAACGCTGCGTTGAAGCTTACACCGATTCTAACTGGGCAGGGTCTGTTGTTGATAGAAAGTCAACATCTGGGTATTGCACATTTGTTTGGGGTAATCTAGTGATTTGGAGAAGTAAGAAACAAGAGTTGTGGCCAGAAGTAGCGTAGAGGTCGAGTATCGAGCCATGAGTTTAGGGATATGTGAAGAAATCTGGTTGATGAAAGTGTTGTCGGATCTTCATTAAGGTAGCGAGCTCCCAATGAAACTGTTTTGTGATAATAAGGCAGCAATAAGTATTGCAAATAATCTAGTTCAACATGACAGAACAAAACACATTGAGATTGACAGACATTTCATCAAGGAAAGACTAGACAATGGAAGTATATGTATTCCTTATGCTTCTTCAAATCAACAAGTTGTAGATGTGCTCACAAAGGGTTTGCTCAAACAAAGCTTTGATTATTGTGTCAGCAAGTTGGGCCTTATTGATATTTATGCCCCAACTTGAGGGGAAGTGTCGAAAATAGCATTTTACCCTAGGGATATTTTAGTAATTTTATGTACCATAGGGCTTCCCATTGTCTATTTATTTGGCTTGTTCTCTTGTACTTTGTGTATCAAACCAATAATAAAAAATAAGTCTCAATCGTGGTTTTTTCTCCTTATTCTAAGGTTTCCACATAAAGTGTATGTTCGTTTCTCGTTCTCCTTTCTTCATCAGTTACATCTAACTCCTTAAGTACCACTAATTCCTCTAATGAATAATAAATCATAGTTCAACTATGACTAAGTCTCTCTCGGGCCAGTAAAGGGTGTGGCCACTATGTTGAAGACCCGAAATCAGTCCTTAATGGAGCAATTTATCTACTTGTCCCTACATCGGGGAAGGAGTGAATTTCGTCTCGTGTAGCTATGTTCCCAACTCCTCAGTCAGACGAATCCCTAAAATGGTAGGTTTGTTGAGTTGGCAATCAAGCCACTTTCATCTATACAAATGAAAGGACCACCTTCATGAGCAGGAGTTCACAACTCACTCAGGATTTAAGTCATGTCATCTATGGTTATCCTAGTGAAATGTAAGTGTCTATTATTAACAACGTTATATAAAGAGACTAATCATTTCGTTGTTTGGTCTAATATAAACTCTTTGTATAGGATACCCTCGCTCACATGTCTCCACATGAATGATCAGGATCAGATCATCTAGCATTTTACAACACTTGTAACACCTACAAAGTGGGTTGTATCTGTAGTGTCACCGGGATAAGGTACCCAGCCTTATTCATCTACTACAGATCGTTTAGGTTATTATTTAATCAAGATCAACTTGTATGTCTCTACATACTTGTTTAAATTACATGAAATAACATCATATCTTAGTTTATTGGATTGAGTATATGCTTATAAAATAACATTTATTTTATTAACAACAATATGTTATTCAAAGTTTACAAACTACGAGATTACAAGGAGATTTATGACACCATTCCCAACACATCCCACCCACCAAACTTCCTCCCTTGCGTCTCTGCTTCACCCACCCATTAAACTTCCTCCTTCGCATCTCAGTCCCACCCACCGACCACCATATTGTTGAAATCGCAGCGTTAGAGACTAGGATTCGAGCATAAACCTCTTCGAACTCGATTAATCTTCCTCGTTGTTGCTATCATACATCTCACTGGTGCTCAATCAGTCTTCCTCGGCTTCCTTCTGTCAGATCTGTTGTCTAAAGTGTCGTCAGTGTCTTTTCATCCCAAGGTATGCCTGAAATTGGAATCTCCACTTTCTGATCTGATTTGTGTAAAAGATAAAATGAGTTATAGTTATTCGTTTGATTTTTGATATGTCTGAATCGTTAGAAATCTGAAGGTATGTCCAATTTTTAGTATGTCTGATCTTTGATCTGATCTGTTAGAAATTCGAATTTGATTTGTGGTATGTCTAAAATTGAGTCATCTTTGGCCGATCTGATTTATGTCTGAATTTGATGTGTGCAGAAGATAAAAGTGAGTTATTTTTATTGGTTCTTACATACCAAATTTGATTATTGTTACTGTGTTGTTCGATTTTTGGTGTATAAATTTGATTAGTAGACAAATTTGATTATTGGTGTACAAATTCGATTTTTGTTGTTCGATTTTATGATTGTTTTGTTACTATTTGACTATTTGTAGGTGAAATTTGAAAATGACTCTATCGAATAATAATGAGTTAGAACAAGGTGGTTCAACTCCAACATCTATGAACACGAGCGAATCAACCTCAATAAACAGTCTTTCTAGTGGTATTGATCAATCTACACCTATTACATTAGATACTGATGATAATGAGGATGTACTAAAAAGTAATAGCTTGACGTCAGTAGTATGGAATCATTATAAAAGACAAAAAAATAAATGACACCATGAAAGCAATATGTAAATATTGTGAAAAAAAGTTAGGAAGGGAATCTAAAAATGGGACAAAAAATTTACACGACCATTTCAAAATTTGTCCCTTACGGAGACAAAGATGAAGGGAAACTCAACATGAGGAGTTTCTTAAGTGGAAGCGGATCGTCCAAATTCCACTGTGATTGAACACATACATTTACAGTCATACAGAACGGATTATGCACCAAAAACTAAATGACAACATGCTTCTGAAATAAAACAAAAGTTGAGAGACTATACCTATGAAGAATTACTCTTCAAGTAATCCATCGATCCAACTTGTTCACGAACGCTTCGAACAAGTCACGAACACTTATCTCAAACAAGCAGTAAACAACAACTCGATCCACGAACCAACAACGACACTACCACTCTAATTCCTCAGTATGCTCAGGGTGAGAACCTAGGAGTGGTGGACTCCGACTATTTTGGTTAAGAGGATATTTGTGAGTTTGGAGGAGGAAGACGATCGAAGAAGAAGCACTATCACATAGCAAACTTCTCGATCGTTTAGGCTATCATATAGCAAAACTTCTTATCGCATAGGCTATTGCATAGACAAAGAGAGCATATCGTATATGCTCTATGTTTGTCGTGTAGACTATCGCATAGCCTCTCCTTTGTGATCTTGTTGTTCTATTTGGTGTATCATAGTCTTCGAAGTAAAATGAAAAACTCATTTTCATTTTATTCTAATTGCCATAAAATTTCCATAACCACCCACTAAGTTAGTTTTTTAGAAAACTGGATTATTATTCAAAATAATAAATAATATAAATAAATATGACAATCAACTTATCATATTATATTTATAACATATTGTTTTAATATTGCATCACATACAATGTAAACTATAGTTCTTTTTCTCTATTTTATGGCATTTAATATAAATCATATTTATATTAAATTAACAACTATTTGAATCTCATTCAAATATTTATTCCTTTAATTAATGTATCAAATACATTATATCATTTATATCATATATAGTTAAATTAATTTAATTATATCATATATAATTAAATTCCCTCTTATTAATTTGAACAATTCAAATTAACTCTAATCCTTTTGAGCTACCAAGGGGACCTTATGGACCTGTAGCTTGAAGCTCCAACAGTACGTGAATAATTAATTAAACTCTTTAATTACATTATCCACAATCCGTTAACTGTCAAACACTTCACTAAAGACATAGTTGCACTCTTCGCACTACAGATATATTTTTGTGTCCATTGGATATAACCAATCAACAGTACGATGACCCTTCACAAGTTGCTCGTAAGTACAGTTGGGCCAAATTATCGTTTTGCCCCTGTAGTTACATCTAACTCCTTAAGTATCACTGATTCCTCTAATGAACAATAAGTTATAGTCCCACTATGACTAAGTTCTCTCTGGCCATGAGAGGGTATGGCCACTATGTTTAAGACCCAGAATCAGCCCTTAAGGAATCAATTTATCTACTTGCCCCTGCATCGAGGAAGAAGTGAATTTCGTTTTGTATAGCTGAGTTCCCAGCTCCCCAATCAAACGAATCCCTAAAATGAAAGGCTTGTTGAGTTGGAAATATGGCCACTCTCACCTACACAAATCAAATGACCACCTTCATGAGCAGGAGTTCACAACTCACTCAGGATTTAGGTCATGTCATCTATGGTCATTCTAGTTAAATGTAAGTCTCTATTATCAACGGTGTTATATAAGGAGACTAATCATTCTGTGGTACTGTCTTATACAAACTCTTTGTATAGGATATCCCCGCTCGCATGTCTCCACATTAATTATCAGGATCAAATCATCTATAGCACTTTACAACATTTGTAACACCTACAAAGCAGGTCGTATCCGTAGTGTCACCAGGATAAGGTACCCAAACTTATCCATCTACTACAGACCATTTAGGCTATCATTTAAACAAGATCCACCTGTATGCCTCTACATACTTGTTTAAATTTACATAAAATAACCTCGGATTTTAGTTTATTGGATTGAGTATATGCTTATAAAATAACATTTATTTTATTAATAACAATATGTTTATACAGAGTTTACAAACTACGAGATTACAAGGAGATTTAGGACACCATTCCCAACAAAAGAGACATTAGGCAATCATGTTTGAGACCCACAAAAACCAATGAAGGAAAAGTAGTCCTAAATCCGACCCTCTTTAACTATGAAGCTTCTAGAAGAGATCTTGCTTGTGCTATGATTTTTATGAATATCCCATTGGGATTGGTGTCCTAATTCTCCTGGAGTCTCGTTTTTTGTAATTATACACATTGTTTTATGAATACAATAACTATTATTTCATTGTCATTTACTCATATCCAATAAACAAAGCTCCATGGTTATCTTATGTTAACTTAAGCATGTATATGTGATATACAAGTGAATCATGCCTTAAGTGATAACCTAAATAGGTCCGTAGTATAAGGATTAAGGTGGGATACCTGATCTTGGTGACACTATGGATACGACCCACTTTGTAAAGGTTTGCAAGTGTTGTAAACTACTACAGATGGTAGATCCTGACCATTCATGCCGAGACATGCCAGTGGGGGTGTCGTATACAAAGAGTTTGTATAAGACCGGACCATGAGATGACTAGACTTTGTATATAATACCGTTGATACTAGAGACTTACTGCTAACTTGTAGAAATACAAGTTATTTATACTGTCTTATCTAGATATTGTGGCCAAAAGAGAATAAATATGCGCCAAATGTATGAAAATTAGCTTCGAAATACAATAATTATAAATCATCGCAAATACACCCACTAACATCATTAAGATGGAAGAAAAGAAGACTTCTACTCTGTTTTGCAGGAAACCAAGTCACCACTTGCGATCAAAGCTCAAGACAAACTGACCAACGCATCTCCGTCACATTGCGCCCGTTAATTCACAATGAAGAGATGATTAACGCAATGATGGCGCAATGCGGCAGTCGATCCAGAGTTGACTTTCAATCGCATGTGGTAATAAAAACAACACCGCATGCGAACACTTGATCGAAAGATGCAGCTGGAGCAACGCAAAAGTGGAGGATTGTGACACGTGTAACAGCTAACGATTGTGCAGATTTGACGGTTCGATTGCATAACAAAAGGAATAATATCCCTCCATATTTGTGAGAATTTTCTATAACAAAAGTGGGGACCACAAGACTGGAGTCAAAGATCTTCACCTATAAATACCCGCAATAGAATTCACAGAAAAGAGGATGGCTATTGGATATGAGGGCGAATTGATATTAGGGAATCATTGAGAGAAAGGCTGAGCTGAGTGTTAAACTGAAGAAATCTGGGAAGAAAAAGAGACAAGCGCCGAGAGGTGAGTCTCAGTGTAATCTGCCAGATCCCCACCGTGGAAGTGCCATACTCAGATTCCTGTCTACCGGTCATGCAGCACAGCCTGAGAGGGAAGCTCATCCTTCCACACGATCCATCTATTCCGACAAACAAATCTCCATCCAAATCGGTGCCGAACGTTGGCACTTGATTGTATTGTTTTTCTATCTCTTTCCATCATTGTATTTTATCTTCTTTACCCCTTCATTCACACATCATGTATCAGACGCTAAATAGATATATTGAATGTCTTTACCACTTCTCTATCTATTTTCGTTCTCTACCGTTTATCCTGCTTTCTTCATTGAGAAGTGTTCTTAATCCCGGTGTAGTTTAGATAGAAATTAAACAAGTACTTAATCAGAGTTAAAAGAGATAATTGCGTTTAGTAAGGCATGCTAGACGACATCTTTACCTGTAAGAGCAGAAGTGAAGATTATTCTGATCTGGTCGAGAGAAGGTTAGAAGAATGCATTAACTAAAGCGAGTAGTACTTCCAGAGATGGAAGCAACCTTGCGTTCATTACATTAGTCCTGTTTCACCACAGAGATGTGGGACACGCAGCCGATCACCGAGAGGTTTACCCTAGAAAAAATGGAATCGTGTTTATCACTTTAACGCAATTAAAGAACTTGCGATGTTTATACTAGTTATCTTTTCTTTTGCTTCGTACATAAGAATTGCCATCGCATTACATGATTGTGTAAATCTTCACAGCCAGCTTGAACCAAGTAACTTGTAAACCTAGAAAAGCCCATATTCTTTATACCATCTGAGCTTAGGTTTACTGCACTTTATTTTATTATCATATTTTTACTGCTTCCCTTTACTTTATCGCAATTTCTATATACTTGTCACAAACTATTACTTATTATTAAATTGAAAAAACCTGGTCACATGTATCATAAACTAACGCAATAACCTCAAAATAGTCCCTGTGTTCAACCTCAGATCACACTGAGAAACTTGCGGTGGAATTATACTTGGTTCCAACGCATAGCATACTACAAGAACATCTATTACTAACACATATCTAGAAGTAATATTGCATGAATTAAGTAAAGTCATATCATCACATACATATTGCATTCAAATGCAAGTCAACATTTACATCTCACCTAAATGCCATAGGTGACACGACGGTCAATCCTGAGTGTTTTTGGGAACTCCTTCCTTTGAGGGCAGTCCTTTGAGTAGTATGGGTGAGAATGGCCAGATTGCCAACTCAACATGCCTACTTTTTGGGGACTTTACTGATTTGGGAGCTGGGAACTCAATTACACAAGATGGATTTCACTACATTCCCCGAAGTAGGGGATAAGTAGATAGATTGCTCCTTAAGGGCTGGATCCGGGGCTTGAACATAGTGGCACAACTTCTCTTTGGAAGAGAGCTCAGTCATAGTAAGACTATGACTTATGTTCTTAGAGGATTCAGTGGGTACTTAAGGAGTTAGATGTAACTATTGGGACATAACAGTTATTTGGCGAGTTGTACTTACGAGCGATCTGTGAAGGGTTGTCGCACTATTGATTGGTTAAGATGAACACATAAATATATTGTGGTAAAGAGAGTTAGTTGTTGGTCTTTAGTGGAGTGCCTATCAGTTAACAATGGTGGATCCCGTGACTAAAGAGTTTCAGTCAGTTATTCACGTACCGTTGGAGCTTCGAGCTACAGGTCCATAAGGTCCCTTGGTAGCTCAATGGATTCAAGTTAAGATCAGTTCTTGTTGTTTATTTGAAATGTTCAAATTGACAAGAGGTAATTCGATTATATATGATATGATCGGTATGGTGTATGAAATACATCAAGTGGAGGATTAATGTAAATGAGATTTATATTAAGTGCCATGGAATATAAAAAGAGCTATGGTTTATATGTTTCATGAGATGAAATATTAAAACTATAGGTTATAAATATATTATGGTTAGTTATCATTTATATTTATAATAATATTAATTATTGGATAATTATCTCTTTTTCTCTAATAACCAATTGAGTGAGAGGTTATTGGTGGTTTCATGGTAATGGAGAAGAAGAAAAGAAATAATATTTGAAAAAAATGTGATTTTGAGATTTCTGATCTCGGAAAGTTCTCACGGACAAGTTGTCGAGTAAATTAGATTATTAAGCAACAGCTTGGAGTTAGCTAAACGATCATGAAGTGTTCTTACACGATAGACACTCAGCTAGTTAATGAGCTAAATGATCGCATAGCTTTTACTAGATGATCGCATAACTTTTCCTAAATGATTGGGCATCGACCTATACGATAGGTTGTTCCATCTCCCACTTGCCCAATCGTTTACACGATTGTGGTTCCACCCATTTTCTACCTCAAGCCAAGTCCACACAGAGCCCACCCTCTGGATTCTCACACCGAGAATACCAAGGTAACCTTCTTGGTGGTGTCATACTTAACTCGACACAGTCAAGGTTCTGTGGAGGCCATTCGCGGTGTTTGGGGTGTTCGTGACCTTGGTGATCGCTTAGTTCGAGTGCGCGGTGTTCGTGCAGTATAGCGGACATGTTGGACGAATGTTCTTGTGTTGTTATGTTGCTGTAATCGAGCGTTTGTGATCAAACAACTTGAAAATGAGTCTGCAAAGGTTTGTTGATTCTTCCATTGATCTGTAGTAAAGCATGTTGTAATTTCTATTTTATTCATAATCGTTGTTTCTGTTTGTGATTGTAATTGTAAAGTTCATATATGATTGAAATTTAGAAAGATCCTTGCGCTGCTCATGGAAATCCTCATGTTTGATTTCCTTCATATCCAATAAACATGGTTGAACACAAAGAATTTAGAAAGTTGATGAGTGGTGTTCAGCCGTTGTTTAAGATGATTTCAAGAATCACGATGATGAGAGATATAATAAAAATTTATGAAGAAGAGAGAATTAAAACAATGAAAGTTTTGTAAAACAATAGAAGTAGGGTTGCTCTCACTATGGACATGTGGACTGCGTCTAGCTAGAATAAGGGATACATGACAATCACTGCACATTTTATTGATGATTCTTGGGTCCTGCAAAGCAGATTTTTAAGGTAATTTAAATCTTTTATGTTGTTATGTATTTTTTTGTTCATTTGGTAGTTTTCATTTTAACATATTATTACATAATACTACTATACTTGGTTTGTACACGTGCCACTAGGAGTGATCATCGGTCGATCGGGGTCGGTTTTTTTACCAGACTGATGCCTAACCGAGAAGAATCTATTCTGAATCTGACCAAACCAGTCCGACTGTCGACTGAGCAGAAACACAACCGGTTGACCGTTCGGTCAGTTGATCGGTTTGGTCGACCGGTTTGCTGTTTTCCTTTTTTTTTCTTTTCTTAAATAATATTCTTAGAAAAATTGCTATATTTAATAATTAATTATTTACATTTACCACTTAGTAGTTAGTACTATTTGCTATTAGGTAAAAGTTATACTTAGTTATAAATCATTATCGTTATAAATAGCAATTCTTAAATACAAATTAAATTAACTATCAAAAGTTAACTATTTGTTAACTTCCTTTTTCTTCCTTATCAATAATGTTTAGTTTTCTCTATTAATTTGTGATTGTGATTCAGAATTCAATATACCATTTCACATTTTAATACTTATGGTTATGGAATAGAGGTATTAAAAATAAAATATTGATATGATTTGATTTGACAACCCTTAATATTTAATAATTAACATGTCCATTTTTTGGGATTGTGTTCGCTTCGCTTAATTGCTTAAAGAAGTACATAATACATATATATTTGAAAATAAAACTAATATGAGTGTCGAGAGTGTACGTCACAAATAGTATCAAATACAATGAAAACACAAATAGTACGTCACATCACAAATGTCACATGACACACAATCAAATTAGAAATTACAATATAAAGTCAAATACAACCAAATTACAATAAAACACAAATAGTAGTACGTCAAAAATAGTCAAATACAACCAAAATCACTGCTATAAATGATAAATGCTTAATCGATAAGTGACAACTTTGCAAAATCTATAAGGCCTTGAATCTCTTTTTCATTATCCATAACCGCTCTAAATCCTATATAATTAAGATTAAGAAGAGAAAGAACACCTCATTAAGATTTTAAACTAACAAGTTACAACTACAAAATACAAATGAATAAAGTTTAAAGTTAAACAATTGAATAAATACCTTCTTCAAAAAATGAAGCTTCTTCCAAGTCATGCTGAACTTCAAGATCTATTGGACCAGAATGTAGCCAAATTTGAGTACAAATGAGAGCCTCCACTGTTTTTGGAGCCAATGAACAATGTGATGAATCAAAAACACGTCCTCCTGAACTAAAAACTAACTTATATGCTACAGTAGATATTGGAATTGCCAAAATATCTCTAGCCATACGACTAGGAACCTCAAACTGATGACTGTTCATCTTCCACCACTGAAGTATGTTAAAATCACCTTCATTCTTAACATTGGCTTCTAACAAATAAATATCAATCTCTGACCCCTGTTTGAAAGGTGTAGTCTCATCGCCTTCAAAATCAATACCAATTGTATCATAGACAAAGTCTTCACCCACCTTTTCAGTTGGATCACAATCAATAATGGTCTCCGAGGCTGAGACAATTGGTGTATTAATAGTAGTAGTACTCCCACTACCACTCTGATTACTGTACTCATGAAAGAGACGTCTACAACATTGCTCCACTACATTTTCCATAGATTTGGCAACCTCTGGCCCAAAAAAATTCAAGACAAAAAAATACAAACCTTAACTTTTTTCGAGGATCTAGCACAATAGCAACATACAACAATAGATTATTTTTTTCATTGTTCCCCCAATACTTCTCAAATTTGGCCTTGTGCTATTGGCCATTCCAACTAGCATTGCATTTGCACTACCAGCATTCAAACGTATACAATTCTAAACCACTGTAATCTGATGAAAAACCATATTCAAAGTGGTGTACAAAGAGCCTGAAATTTTCAATGTCACATCATAAAAGACTTTTATAAACCTAATCAACATCTTAGCATTTTTCCAATCTTCCTTATTTGGTGACAAATCGTGTCTATAAGAAGCATCTTCATCTTCTAATCTATCAAAAGCCTTTTCAAACTTCACAACTGCTTCAAGCATCAAATATGTGGAGTTCCATCTAGTGGGAACTTCAAGACACACAAAACTCTTACAAGAAATTTTTTCAATTTCAATGCACTTTTTAAATTTCAAAAAACGTGTAGAAGAAGATCTTATAAATCGTACAACATATCGAATCCTATTAATGCAATCATTATGTTCCTTAAAAGCATCACATACTATAAGATTTAATATATGAGCACAACAACGAACATGCAGAAATTCTCCACCAAACAATAATCCCTTATTGAATCTTCTCAGAAGATAAGCAATGGCAATGTCATTCGAACTTGCATTATCAACCGTCAAAGTTATTTCCCTTTCAATGCCCCAATCCTTCAAATTCCTTTCAACAGTTTTACGAATAGTATCACCTTTATGATTCTCAATTGGACAAAAACTAAGTATCCTTTTATGTAAACTCCAATCAAAATCTATGAAATGGGCAGTTAGTACCATGTAATTTATATTTTGTGTTGGGTTTTATGTCCTAAAACTTATGGTATGTAAATAATGGAACTTATTTTGATAATTCAATAAGGTGTTATTGAATAGAAATCCAATAAACTTGAAAGTCCCTTGACTATTGGATGAGTACTTGAACTTTATATGGAGACATAAAGGTGGATCAAGTTCGAGTAAATAGTCAAAATGATCTATAGTATATGAATAAGATTGGGTACCTTATTCTGGTAACACTATTGGATGCGACCTGCTTTGTAGTTGTTACAAGGAGTTGTAAAGTGCTACAAACGAAGTGATCCTAATTCATTCATGTTAGGACATGAGGAGTGGAGGTGTACAAGATCAGACCACGAAATCAGTCACTCTTACTTTATAACGTTATTTATTATTTAAGACTGACTATTTCAAAGTGATGACCTAGATAGCTTGACCTTAATTCTGAACTAACTATGAACTCCTGTTTATTTGGAATCATCCTTAGATTTTCATAGGTGGGGGTTGACTCAACAACACCGGCTCAATAAACCTCCCATTTTAGGGGTAAGACTAGATAGATAACTGGGGACATAGGGTGCAAGATGGAATTCACTCCTACCCGCTTTTAGGGATAGTAGAGAGGTTGTTCTCTTAAATGCTGATTTTGGGTATTGAATAAGGGACTCTGCCCTCTCATTGGCCTGAGAGGGACTCGATTTTGTTGATTGGATCACAAAACAAATGTTCATTAGGGGATCAGTGGGGACTTAAGAAACAAAAGACAATTTCGAGGGTAAAACAGAGATTTGACCCAGCCGTTATTACGAATAACCTGTGAAGGGTTAATGGTTATATCGAGTGGACATACTATATCTACAGTGAGGGCATTTCAACTATGGGCTTTAGTGGAGTGACCCATTAGTTAAAAAATGAGGGGTTAGATCGGTCTAATGAGTTTAGCCGATTAATCTCGAATCGTTGGAGCCTATGATCTATAGGTCCACGAGGTCCCCCTACTAGCTCGGAAATAGATTAGCTCTAAAGTAGCGTGATAAGTTAATTTGAAATGTTCAAATTAGAATCAAACGAAATTGGAGAATATATATTTAAATATGATTTAAATATTTGAAGATGGATTTGTGTAAAATTAATTTAATATTGGATATTAAATTAATTAGAATTATTTAAATTGTTTAAATAATTATTTATTAATTTTATTAGAAAATTAATCTGTGAAATTAATTTGTACAATTAATAAATTTTGATTTTAGAAATAAAATATGATTTTAAAATCAATTTTAGATTTTGAAAATAGAAAATTACACAAAAAAGGAAAAATGAGATTTTTCATCTTCATCTTTAAAGTAGCTTACAAAGAACCCATTATCTTCAACCTTCAATTACTCGAAGCATGAGCTACATCTCATGCAGCAAATTTCATGATAGTCTGCAATATATTGAAGAGATTGGAGTGAAGTTAAAAGTGATGCAACCGATTGAATTTTTCTGAAAATTCGGGTAGAATAAAGTGTTCTTCATTTTGGGTTGCTACAGTGAGCATTCTCCAAGTTCCATTTGATTCCAGCTTATTTTGAGTCTCACAACTCAATCTAGAGCACCAATAGAATAGTAGGGAAGATCTTGTGGTGGTCTGCACAAAGATTTGGAGGATTTAGTAACTGGAAATCAAGATTTCAATGGTTCTTCAAAGGTATGTCATGAAACCCTTTATATTCTGTTTGAGTATGTTTTGTTTTATGCCAAAATTAATCATTTAGAGTGCTTATCGATCCTCGTCGCTTCCGTTGCGTGCTGCTACCTTTCCAACATTTGTCTCGATGTCTAACAATCCATAATGAGAGAAACTCTATACTTCTTGTTCGCAAACATGTCTTTCAAACACTTTTTCTCATTGACATACAACTTAAGCACATCTCTAGCCACAGTAAACCAAGACGAAACAACAAATCTAGATTGACTTGCACATGTTAATCTATCGACAAATTTCTTAAATCCTTTACCCTCCACAAACTTGAAGGGAAATTTTTCAATAATTACCATTTCAACCAACGCTTCATGACAACTCTCTAAACTATATGACTCACATACAAGTTATGAAGTATTATCTCCAATACTGTCTTTGTCTTTAGTTTTGAAAGCTAATGTCATTTGGGTTTGACATCTCTTTTTTTGGTAAGGGTATTTTTTACAATTTTCCAAATGATTCTTCATAGTCTTAGTACTATTACGTTTAGAATGGCATGCATAGAAAACTCTACAGTATTTACATTGAGCATGAGGGTCTTTAGGATCACCTTTTAGCCCCTCAAAATGATCCTAAACTATAGATTTTTTCACAACCCTCCTTTTTTTTTTTGTGGATTTGGAACATCTAATATCTCATTTGTTGAATCAACATCAACGATATTTGTATTGACATCAGTTTTTGCATCTCGTTCATTTTTTGAAGTATCAGTTGCAGTTCCATCAAATTTCATATCCATTAAATCCATGAAGCTGAACCACACTATGTCAGTATCACACAATTCACAATTTCACAGAATAATTTTAGATCCAACAAAAAATTGATTTAGTATTTCAGTCTTACAAAAACTCAAAGTAATAAAATTGATTTACTATTTAGTATTTCAGTCTTACAAAAACTCAAGCCTCAAAGTAACCAAAACTAAAAGTATTTCAGCCTTACAAAACTCAAGTCTCAAAGTAACCAAAACTAAAAGTATTTCAGCCTACCGTTGATAGTTGAAAAGTGAACGTAGCCTTATCGAGGGAACGGTGAACGATGGAGTCGGGATGCACCTGCAACGCTGGACGGACGATTGAAAATCGATGGACGGACAATGAATGGATGGCTGTCGATGGGCTGGGCTGCAATGATTGATGGATGCTGGACAAACACCTAAATTGACCGACTTTCACATAGATTCAAAAAAACATAAACCGACACCGATCAAAGTTTATGGAACTATCACATCACTACGATGCACAATCTCCCTGATCAAGTGGTATTTTCGCTCTATATGCTTGCCCCGATGATGACTCCGAGGCTCATTCGAATTTGCCACAGTCCCGCTATTATCACAATACAGAGTGATAGGTAAATCCATATGTGGAACAACTTCCAAATCTGAAAGGAATTTCGTCAGCCAAACAGCCTTCTTAGCTGCTTTATAAGCTGTTACGTATTCGGCTTCTATAGTGGAGTTCGTGATGCATCCTTGCTTGATGATTCGCCATACTACAGCCCCTCCATTCAGAGTGAACATTAACCCCGATGTCGATTTGCGAGAATCTCTATCAGTCTGAAAGTTAGAGTCTGTGTATCCTGTAAGGATCAGATCCTCATTGTAAGAATGTATCAACAGTAGTGGAAGCATAAGGATCATCTAAGCATTCAAATTTACTAATTTTGGCAAAATATAAAGCATTCTTTTACAGAAAAAAATGAGTTTCAAGACATACCTCTTGTAGAACTTCTTCAAAGCTCCTTCACTAGCTGTTATCTTCTCCAAATCTTGTTGTAGACCACCTCAAGATCTTCCCCACTATTCTCTTGGTACTCTAGATTGAGTTGTGGGACTCAAAACAATCTTGAATTAAGGGTAGAAGGAGAAATGCTCACTGTAGAAAATCATCTAAAGTACACTTTCTTCAAACTAATTTTTCTCTCAAAATCTCTATGGATTGCATGCCCGATTTTCACTCCAATCTCTTCATTATATTGTAGATCAACATACAAAGAGAAGAATTGCATGAGTTACAGCTCATGCTTGGAGAAGACAAGGCAAAGATATTGCTTCTTATGTGAGCTACTTCAAAAGATGGATAATGGAAAATCCTCATTTTCCATTTAAGTGTTTTGTTTTGTTTTGCTTTTTCAATTTTATCTCAAAAAATCAAATTTTGATTTTAAAATGAAAATTTTAATTAATTTCATAAATTAATTATTAAATAAAACTTAATTGATTTAATATCAAATATTAAATTAATTTTAACACATATCCATCTTTATATATTTAAATCATATTTAAATATACAAATTCCCTTATTCCATTTAATTCTAAAATTAAACATATAATTATATCTCATAAATACTAATTCCCTAAATTCTAATTTGAACGTTTCAAATTAACTTATCACGCTATTCTAGAGCTAGTCCGTTACGAGTTAGTAGGAGGACTTCGCGAAGCTACAGATCATGGGCTCAATGATCCGAGATTAATTGGCTAAACTCATTAGACCAAATTAATCTCCATTCATTTACTCCACTAATGCCCATAGTTGCACTCCCCTCACTGTAGATATATTATGTCCACATGATTTAATCATAATCAGCAAGTTGACCCTTCACAGGTTGTTCGTAATAACGACTGGGTCAAATATTTGTTTTACCCCCGATATTTCGTCTTATTTTTTAAGTACCTACTGATCCTCTAATGAACAACTAGTTTGTGATCCAATCACTAAACCAAATTTTCTCAGCCCAATGAGAGGGTGGGGCCCCTTGTTCAAGACCTGGATTCAGTACTTGAGAGAACAACCTTTCTTCTATCCCTAAATCGGGTAGGCGTGAACTCCATCTTGCAAGGCTATGTCCCCAGCTATTCATCCGGCATGATCCTCAAAATGGTAAGCTTATTGAGCAATGTTATTGGACTACTCTCACCGTTTGCAGATCAAAGGATAATCCCGAACAAACAGAAGTTCATAGCTAGCTCAGGATTAAGATTGAGTTAACCTAGTTTATAAAGGTGAAATAATCAGTCTTAAACAATAAACAACGTTATAAAGTAAGAGTGACTTATTTCTTGGTCCTGATCTTATGCAAACTCATTGCATAGGATGCCCCCACTCCTCATGTCATAACATGTACGAATTAGAATCACATCGTATGTAGCACTTTATAACTCTTTATAACAACTACAGAATAGGCCGCATCCAATGGTGTTACCAGAATAAGGTACCCAACCTTATTCATGTACCATAGATCATTTTGACTATTTACTCGAACCTGATCCACTCTTATGTCTCCACATAAAGTTCAAGTACTCATACAATAGTCATGGGTCTTAGTTTATTGGATTTAGACTTTCGTACAATTTATGAAATCAATAACAAGTATATTGATTATAGAAAATTTTTATCATTTTACAAACTGCGAGTTTTTAGGACATAAAACCCAACACTTATCTCCATATACGAGTATGTAGTCTCTCGTTCTTCGAAGATACTTGAGGATCATCTTGACCACCATCCAGAGATCAAATCCTAGATTGGACTGATACCGACTGACAATCCCTACTGCATAGCAAATGTCAGGTATGGTACACAACATTGCATACATTAAGCTTCCTACAGCTGAAGCATAGGGAATCCATCTCATCTTCTCAATTTCTTGAGGTGTCTTAGGACATTGATCCTTAGACAAAACTATTCCATGCCTGAAAGGTATCAAACCAATCCTGGAATACTTTATCCTGTACCTGATCAACATTTGATCGATGTACGATGCCTAAGACAAGGCTAACCTTTTATTCTTACGATCCCGATTGATCCAGATCCCTAGAACATACTGTGTCTCATTCAAATCTTTCATTTGGAACTAGGCAGCTAGCCACTTCTTAATGTCAGTCAGATACCCTACATCATTCCCAATGAGTAAGATATCATCCACATACAATACCACGAAAGCTACTAAGCTGTTAATGATCTTCTTATAAACACAAGGCTCATCAACGTTCTGATCAAAGCCAAACGATTTGACTGCAGTGTCAAATCTAATGTTCCATGATCGAGACGTTTTTTTCAGCCAATAAATGGACCTATTAAGTTTGCAAACTTTTTGCTCTTAATCTAAAATGGCGAACCCCTCTGGTTGAGTCATATAGATAGTCTCCTGAAGATTACCATTAAGAAAGGCAGTCTTGACATCCATTTTTCATATTTCATAATCATAAAATGTAGCTATGGATAGGACTATCCTGATAGACTTGAGCATGACAACAGATGAGAAAGTTTCCTCATAGTCAACTCCCTCGACCAGGGTATAACCCTTTGCCATGAATCGAGCCTTAAAGGTTTGCACCTTTCCATCTATACCTTTCTTTCGCCTATAGATCCACTTACACCCAATAGGTCTTACCCCATCAGGCGGATCAACAAGCTCCCAGATGTTATTGAAGTACATAGACTCCATTTCCTGGTTCATGGCCTTAACAGACAATGGATTCTCGACCCCATCATTAGAAACAATGTTTTAGGCTTTAGTTAAACCCATGTAGCGATCCGGTGGGTTCATAACCCTTCCACTACGTCGAGGCAGTCTAAACTCTTGAGCTGGTTGACTAGATGCACCGACCTCAACAACTCTTGTTGAACCCTCAGTAGTCTTAGTCTCACTAGAAATCTCACGTAAACAAGTTTACTCTGTGGGTTATGATCCCGGATATGGTCTTTTTCCAAGAAGATAGCATCTGTAGAAACTAAAACTTTGTTCCCACACGAATCATAGAAGTATCCACCCCTCGTTTCCTTGAGATAGCCTACACAAAGGTAAACCTTCGAACACGGTTCCAACTTCTTTGGGTTAGTCACAAGCACGTGTGCTGGATACCTCCAAATCCTGAAGTGGCGTAAATTACCTTTACGGCATCTCCATAGCTCAAAAGGTGTTTCAAAAACACTTTTCGTGGGAATGTTATTCAAGATATAGCATGCAGTCTCCACTGCAAAACCCCAAAACAAGTATGGATGATGAGCATAACTCATCATATACCGAACCAAGTCCCACAAGGTTCTTTTTCTCCTTTCTGATACACCATTCTGCAGAAGTGTACGTGGGACCGAGAGTTGGGATGCAATCCCATGTTCTGTCATATAGTTCTGGAATTGGAGGTCCATATATTCTCCACCATGATCAGATCGTAGTGTTTTTATCTTCTCAACTAACAAGTTTTCAACTTTAGCCTTATACTCTTTGAACATGTCAAGGGCTTCAGACCTACGTTACATTAGGTAAAGATACTGGTACCTTAAATAATCATCTACTAATGAGATGAAATATTCATACCCACCTCGAGCTCTAACACTCATCGAACCACAGAGGTCTAAATGTACAAGCTTCAAGACTTCCTTGGCTCTGTAACCTTTTCCAGTAAAAGGTCGTTTGGTCATCTTGCCTTCGAGGAATGATTCACATACTGACATGGAGTTTTCTTCCAAACTCTTTAGAAGTCCATTCTTCACCAACTACTCAATTTTATTGAGGTTGATGTGACCTAACCTTAGATGCCAAAGATAAGCGTTTTCCTTAGGAGAAACCTTTGGTCTTTTAGCTGTTGTTGTCCTACTGAACATTTTAGTGTTAAACAAGGCTTTTATGACTAATGACCTTAGTACATATAAGTTACTTTCCATTGAACCATAACTAATCTCCATTCCATTCTTGAAAATAAATACTTTATTCTCAAAAAAGGAGATGGTATACCCTTGTTCAATGAGACAAAAAATTGAGATTAAGTTCCTCTTGATATGAGAAACTATGAAAACATTATCCAGTAACAGATAACGCTTCTTATCAACAAATAACTTCAACCTGCCAATCACAATAGTTGAAACAACCTCACTAGTGCCGACTCTAAGAGTCATCTCTCCCTGTGGCAACATTTACTAGGAACTAAATCCTTGGTAAGAGGAACTGGCATGGTTGGTAGCACCTGAATCTAGGATCTAGGTAGGATCATCATTCTCTACCAAACACGTCTTCAAGACCAATAAATTAGATTTACTGTCTGTCCTCCTCTTTTGGAGAGAAGTGGGATCAGTGTCAGAACAACTAACACTATTGGTTTTGTCATCCATCCCTTTGTGCTCGAAAAGTAAGAACTGACATTCAAAGAAATCTTGCACCGAGTCCATGATCTCACGTGCAATGACTATGTTCTCAACCCTTTTGGCTAAAACATCAGGTATGCTAGCCAAAATGTGAAGTTTGGCCAACTAATTAGCCTTCATCCATAATTCATATGCATTGCAAACACTTCAAGGTGCATTAAGGGTCGAGACTTGAGGACATTCCTCAACCATGAAAAATTCGAGGTCGTTTACCACGAAAAAAGTTTTACACAATTCTTTCTACTGTATGTAATCGGTCATATGAAAAACACTAAATAGAAATACTAACAAGTTGTTGAAAAGAAAGCACATTGACCTATGTTAGATTTTAAGCAAACGGCCGTTGTAAAACAAACAACATCCAATAAGGTTTTAGCAAAACTAATATGAACCCCATGTGACATTTAGTTTCGCAATGACGCTTCAAAGGTTTAGAACAAAAGCCGCCGAAGGGAGGTAAATTATCCCTCCTCTAAATTGAGACATTCTCAACCAGTCATTAATACAGGAACAACTTTTGCGCCTATAACGACTAGTCATCATTGATTTGATCAAGAGATCAGTAACTTACTTAACAATCCCTCGTAAATGTGACCCGCCATTTTAGGTGCTAGAGATCCACCCAAGAAGCCAATCCGAAGGGAAAAAATCCGATTGGGACAAAACCTAAAGCGAACCTATCCATTTCTGAAGTTCATCTTGATCTCGACAAAGTGCACAAAACCCATCCGAAGGGGGACACTCCTAGGGTGCCATGAGGGATTACAAAATGATCTCACGGTGTGAACCAATGACAGAGACCGTAGGATGTGTTGACACACACCTTTCACCCACTTACTATAAACACTCTCTCCGTCCACCTGGATATTGACTCATGCAAACACCATTCGAAGGGGGATGCTCCCAAGGCACCACGAGGCCAAGCATGAATCTTACAGTGTGAATATTCAGGGAGACATGTGAGTGGAATCGTTGACATATCAGATACATTTCTTCCTCCCACTGAGTATTTTATAACCTAGGGTTTAGTTTACCTAGAAAAAACACGGGTAAGGATTTTAACTAAGTGACTTTTTAGGTTTTCCCAAGAGTAACATTTACCTCGAATAGTTAAAAAAAAAAAAAAAAAACTTTTGATCATCATCTATTAAACTCTTTAACAGAGTCTTTGACCAATTGTCGCATGCTTGTAGAAAATATATCTAATTCACCTTTCCAGGTAGGTTCCCAGGTAGGGGTGTTTCGTTTTCGTCAGCTTAAGAACCCTAGCCTAGACAGAATCTGCCTTAGAAAAAAGTGAAGGAACTCTTATTCAAGAGTACCTACGAGCGGAAGCGGATCTTTCCAATTTATTGTGACAAAATTGCCACATATACATTCAAACATACTAATATGCATTCATAATGTTAAAGAGATCAAGAGATCATACCAGATGAAGATTTCTTCTTCATAGCGAGTCTAAAACCCAACCATCTACCTCGAACAATCACCACTCGAACAGAAGGAAACGGAGATGACACCACCACTCAGAGCCTTCAGTATTCTTGGAGTGAGAATCCAAAGTGTGGGCTTTTGTTGGGATTTGGCAGAGAGAAGAAGGAAGAGAGACCATACACAATGATCAAGCAAGTGGGAGATGAGGTCGTCTATCGCATAGACAAGATGCTTGATCGTTTAGGTGAAGTATACGATCGTGTAGGAAAAAGTAAGTGATAACGGGCAGAAATGCACGTTATTACAACACAAATATGGAACAATGTGGGAATGCAACGGTAAAAATATGCAAAATCGTGTCTAAAAGCATTAAGTTGAGAACATTGCGATCGCATGTGTTCATCGCATTAAAGTAGCTAATTTACTTATTTTGCGCAGTAAAATGCGTTGGTGCAAAGAAGATTGCGATCCAAGGGAATTCGGCGTCCGCGCGCATTGAAAGATTGCGACCGTAAAGCCATGCAATCGTATGTGCTCGCGAAAAGCAGCTAAAAAAGGTGGCTGCATAAAGACAGCGCATCAAGGTGAAAGCTTAATAAATCATGATGGGATGGAAAGCTGATGGTGGTCGAATCCAAATTTAGTTGACAAGCCGTTAACGACACACTGTAGCAAGTACACTCAACTTTTCGGTGACCATTAATCCGCGCATCAGACAGAAGATTTAATGACCTCCCATTATTGCAATCATTAGAGAGAAAAGCTTATTCACCTTGATCTCTATAAATACCAAATGCCACCATCGATAAACTAGCTTAGCCATATAGAGAGTTCGCCATATAGAAGACAGTTAGCCGTTTTTCATAGTTTTCTTACACTTAAAAGGCGGAGGCGAGTGAAGAGAAGAGGACACCGAGAGATCACTCCTGGGTAGCTCGAAAGACTGCTGGGAGGTGCTGCAAACGGAGAGAGGGCTGACACTTACGGAAGTAAGAACATTCTTTTGGGTAAAGTAGAGTAAAAGATAGTGTAAAAGCCTCGGGAAGCAAGACATTGTTACCAGGCTTTTTATCCCTACTTTCCATTGTTTTTTATATTCTGACTTTAGTTATAAAATGGAATTTGCATCTCAACATTTGTTTAATCTCTTCACATTTCGCACGAGTAGCTAAATTTCTGAATGGGTTGAAAACTACTTAGCTAGCATGACCTGAGATCTTCACTTTATGCGATCGTCTTGTCTTATGTATGCGTCATTCATCCTTTAGAGATGCTCGAGAGGGTGGTCTAAGGATAGAATATAGGCTTGGAAAAGTCAGATTAGAATCTTCGCTCGAGAGAGTCAGATTAGAATCGCATAAGGAGGGTGCAACGCATAATTCACCACTGCAATATCATACCATTATTTCATCACATTCACAACGCATCAAGTTTTTGGCACCGTTGTCAGGGACTATGGCAATACATATTGTGCTAACGGTAACTTTTTTTATTTTCTTTGCAACTTTCCATCTTTGTGCACTGCCTCTCCGAAGCGGGCGTCGTATGAGCGAAGGACAAGTTCCTGAGCCCAACTACGACCCAAAGATTGAAAGAACATTCAGAAGAAGACAACGAGACAACCACTGACAATAACAAGGGAGAAATCCTAGAATGGCGGAACAACCGGTAAAAAGAGAAAACGAGAACAATGTCATGGCAAACCCCATTCTCCTAGCTAACGACTGCAATAGACCCATTCGGGACTATGTGTCGCCCAACCTCTATGATTTCTCCCCAAGAATCATGAGGCCAGCTCTTGACCTGTCTCTTATACACATCTAGATGTGTATAAGAGACAGGCCCTGGACGGATCGAGGTTCGAGATGAAGCTGGTTACGCTGCAGATGATTCAGACTGTCGGACAGTTTGGTGGAAGGCGTGGCGAGGATCTGCACACCCATCTCCAGAGTTTTATTGAAATCTACAATACGTTTGTGTTCCCAAACCTCTCATTTGAGGAGGTTCGACTCACGTTGTTCCCATTTTCACTGTGTGACCAAGCCAGAAAATGGGCCTATTCTCTCGAACTAGGGGAAATCACATCTTGGGAACAAGTAGTTGAGATGTTCATGAAGAAGTACTTCCCCCCGACAAAAAACGCAAGAAGGAGGAAGTTGATTACAAATTTTGAACAGAATATTGACAAATCGTTTAGTGATGCCTGGGCGAGGTTTAAAAGACTGGTGCGAGATTGTCCGTACAATGGCTTACCCGATTGTCTCCAAATGGAAATTTTCTATCACGTTTAAACCCTGCATCGCAGACGACTGCCAATGCTACAGCAGCTTGAGGTCGGCTTGACAAAACATATGACGAGGCTAAAAATATATTTGATCGCATTTCGAAGAATCACGAAGACTGGAGGGAAAGCGATCAACGACTTAGAATTAAAGAAGGTGATGTAAGTACTGGGGCCATCACATCCCTACAAAATCAAATGAATGCGATGATGAATCTGATTTAGGGGATCGTAATCAATAGCCCGGGAACACAAAGTGGGTAGGTCAATGCAATCGATCAAACGAGCACAAGTTGTGCCACTTGCGGAGAAGTCCATCCGATGGAAGAGTGTCCAAGGAATCCGCAATCTGTTTACTACATAAAGAATAACCTTTTCTCCAATAGTTACAACCCTGGGTGGAGAAATCACCTCAATTTTGCATGGAAAAATCAACAACAAAATTTTCAATCGATGATGCAAAAAGAAGGGCCACTAGGATTTTTCCCGCGAACAAACGATCAATCGCAAAATCAAGCTAGCAGTTCACAAGCGCCACAATCTTCATCTCTAGAGAGCTTACTAAAGTCGTATATTGAGAAGAATGAAACAGTACTCCATAACCAAGCAACTCAATCTGCAATCTCGAAACTTAGATAGGATAGATTATGGGTGAACTCAAAAGTCGAGTGCAAGGGGCATTGCCAAGTTCAACTAAGCTCCCGCCCAACCCAGGGAGTACAGGAAAGAAGCAATGTCAAGTTGTGACTTTGCGAAGTGGAAAGACAGTGGCGGAAGAGAAGAAGGAGTCAAGCCAAACTATTCCAGTTCTGATGAATCCCAGATCCCGTTGACTCAAAAGGAACCAAAAGAACAGGAGACGATGAAACCAGAAGTTGCGTCCACTTCTAAGCCTATGGACAAGGGAACCGTGAAAATACAGCTGCCACTAATCCCTCAGAGACTTAAGATGAAGAAAAATGATGAAGTGCAATATCATCGCTCTATGAACATGCTAAAACAGTTACAAATTAACATCCCTTTCACTGAAGCGATTGAACAAATGCTAAAATATGCGAAGTTTTTGAAGGACATGGTGACGAAAAAAAGAAGCACAGGTAAGTTTAAAACGGTGGCACTAACGCAAAGTTCAAAAACATAATTCCATAAAAATGTGCGACCCTGGAAGTTTCACAATACACTGCTCAATTGGAGGGATATACATAAGTCAAGCGCTTTGCATCTTGGGGCCAATATCAACTTAATGCCCCTTTCAATTTTTAAGCAGCTGAATGTGGGGCAGCTGGCACTCACAACGGTGACTCTCCAGCTAGCTAATAGGTCCCTAGTTCATCTAGAAGGGAAGGTGAAGGACGTCCTGGTCTTGATTGACAAATTTATCTTATCGGCAGATTTCATCATCCTCGATTATGAAGCGGACAAGGATGTGCCCATCATTCTGTGAAGTCTGGCTCAAAACGAAGGTAGGAATCATGATCAACGCATGATACCCGTAGGGACAAGTAAAACGAAGGTAGGAATCGTGATCAACGCATAAATAAAGTGATCGCAACTCCGTTGCCAAATGAGCATGAGTTTAAACTGAGAAAGAGCGCCTTGCTTGTAGTTGGATGTCTGCATGGCACTTGTAGGGTCAAGCCAAAACGAAGGCTAGGCACTTGGATCCATGCATAAAAATCATTTGGAAACACTGCGGTTGAAAAAAAGTTTTTGAAATAAATCACGTGATGCCCTGGAAACAAGTAAAGTCTTTTTTAAGGTTAAAGTTGCGGTCCCTAAGTCTTAGAAATATTTTAAAAAAGAGACTGATAAAGGGCAAAAATGCACGTTATTACAGTGCAAAGATATAAAACAATGAAGGATTGCGACGGTAAAAATATATAAAATCGTGTCCAAAAGCATTAAGTTTAGAACATTGCGATCGCATGCGTCCATCGCATCAAAGCAGTTAATTTATGTATTTTGTGCAAAAAAATGTGTTGGCGCAAGGCAGAATTGCGATCCAAGGAAATCAGCATCCGAGCGAATCAAGAGACTGCGACCGCAAAGCTATGCGATCGTTTGCATTTGCAAAAATCTATTCAAGAAGGTGGCCGCATAGAGACGACGCATCAAGGTGAAAGATTAATAAATCACGATGGGACAGAAAGCTGATGACGGTCGAATCCAAATTTTGTTGACAAGCCATTAACGACACACTATAGCAAGTACACTCAACTTTTCAGTGACAATTATTCGGCGCATTAGATAGAGAATTAATGACATCCCATCAGTGCTCTTATTTGAGAGAAAAGCTTTTTCACCTTGATGCTCTATAAATATCGAAGGCTACCTTCGTTAAAGGAGTTCGGTTCGGTTCTGTTCTAGCTGAGCCATATAGAGAGTTCATAGTTAACCTCATTCATAGTTTTCTTACACTTAGAAGGCGGAGGCGAGAGAAGAGAGAGGACGCCAGAAGATCGTTCCTGGTCAGCTCGAGAGAGTGCCGGGAAGCGTTGAAAATGGAGAGAGTGTCGACTCTTACGAAAGCGAGAATATTCTTTGAGTAGATTAGAGAAAAACAGTGTAAAAGCCTTGGAAGTAAGAAATTTCTACCGACTCCCTATCTTTATTTCCCATTGGCATTCTGTATTTTGATTTCATTTATAAAATGGAACCTGCATTTCTACATCTGTTCACTATTTTTACATTACACATGAGTAGCTAAACTTTTGAATGGGTTGAGAACTACTTAGCTAGCATGACCTAAGATCTTCATTGTATGCGATCATCTTGTCTTATGTTGCGTCCATCACCTCTTTAGAGCTACTCGAGAGAGAGTTTAAAGAAGAACCTAAGACTTGAAAGAGCTAGGTTAGAGTCTATACTTGAGAAAGCAAGATCAGATCCACATAAGCAAGAGATAGAGACTTAGAGATAAGCTCTTTTTGCCAACATGCATCGCATGCACTCTAGAAATAGGTTATGATAGTATGCGGTCGCCTTGTATATGTGTGTGTCATTCATCATCACATAGACAAGAATAGAGGCTTAGACATAAGTCCTATAGACATCATCGCATACATCGCATATGTTCTAAAATTAGGAGCTATAGCATTCGCATTGAGAGATGACTTGTTGTTGTATGTGTGTAGCACGATCGCGTAAAATGAACGCAATCTTAGGAAGTGTTAGCTAAATCCCTTCTCAACCCATTCCCCCACATACTCATTGTACTTTCGTTGTTATTGACACTTTTCTCAATTTCGCCGCATAGAATTTATACATTAAACAAACATACCAACCAACGCATTGTTCTATTAGTCATCGCAAAGTTATCAGAAATCACCGTCACATACTGTTTCCATAGTCTCTGTGTTCGACCTTGGGCTTACCAGGCAACTTAGTAGGGTTTATACTTGGATCTTGCTAAGAAAACTTTCATGCACAACACATACACCACCATCGCAATTTACATCATTATTCCATCGAATTAACCACACATCAAGTTTTTGGCGCCGTTGTCCAGGATTACGGCAGTTGTGCTAACGGTAACTTTTTTATTTTCTTTGCAGACTTTCCATCTCTGTGCATTACCTCTCCTTAGGTAAGGGAAGAAGTGGGCGACGTATGAGCGAAGGACAAACTCCTGAGCCCAACTACGATCTAGAGATTGAAAGAACTTTCCAAAGAAAAAATAGAGACAGTCGCCAATAACAGCAACAAGAGAAAGATCCCAACATGGCAAAGCAACCAGAAGACAGAGCACCAAAAGCAAATAATACCATGGCGAACCCCATCCTCTTGGCAAACGACCATAATAGGCCCATTCGAGACTATGCGTCACCCAACCTTTATGATTTCTCACCAAGAATCATGAGGCTAGCCTTAGATGGATAGATTCGAGATGAAACCGGTGACGCTGCAGATGATTCAAACTGTTGGACAGTTTGGCGGTAGACGTGGCGAGGATCCGCACATCCACCTCTAGAGTTTTATTGAAATCTGCAATTCATTTGTGTTCCTAACATCTCCACTGAGGAGGTTCGATTAACACTGTTCCCATTTTCGTTGTATGACCAAGCACGGAAATGGGTTTATTCTCTCGAACCAGGGGAGATTACATCATGGGAACAGGTAGTGGAAAAGTTCATGAAGAAGTTCTTCCCCCCGACGGAGAACGCAAGACGGAGGAAGTTGATCACCAATTTTGAACGGGATATCGACGAATCACTCAGTGACGCCTGGGCGAGGTTTAAAAGGCTGGTAAGAGATTGCCGTATAATGGGCTTTACCAGATTATCTACAGATGGAAATTTTCTACCACAGAATTTGAATCCAACATGCGCAGACGGTTGTCAATGCGGTTAAGCAGCTGGAGGTCTTACTGATTAAGACATTATAGACGAGCCTAAAGAACATTACTTTGATCACAATTTCGATGAACCTGAAGATTGGAGAGAAAGCGAATAAGATTGATGAATTTAAGGACAGTGATGCAAGTACAGGGCCATCGCATCCCTGCAAAACCAACTGACTGCGATGATGAATTTAATACAAGGAATCGCAATTAGTAGCCAAGAACGCACATAGTGGTAAGTCAACGCAATCAACCAAACGAGCGCAACTTGTGCCACTTACAATGAAGCCAATCAATGGAAGAGTGTTCTGAGGAACCCACAGTCCTGTATATTTTGTGAAGAATTAATCCTTTTTCGAACACTAATAACCCTGGGTGGGAAACCACTCTAAACTTCGCGTGGAAAACCAATAATAAAAAATTTTCAACCAATGGCGCAAAAAGAAGACTGCCCGGATTTTTCCCACGAATAAACGGTCAACCACAAAATCAAGCTAACAGTTCGCAGGCGCTGCAATCTTCATCTTTGGAGAGGCTTACTGAACTAGTATATTGAAAAGAATGAAACAGTACTCCAGAATCAAGCGACGTCTATCCGCAATCTTGAAATTCAGACGGGATAGATTGCCGGGCGAACTTAAAAGTAGACCGCAAGGGGCACTGCCGAGTTCAATAGAGCTCCCGCGCAAACCCAAGAACTACGGGAAAGGAGCAATGTCAAGTAGTGATGTTGCGAAGCGAAAAGACGGCAACGGAGGAGAAGAATGAGCCAAGCAGGACTTTACTCTAATTGCGATGGAACCACAGACCCCGTTGACCCAAGAAGAACCAAAAGAACAAGAGACGATGGAATTGGAGATTGCATCCACTTCGAAGCCAACAGAACAAGGAACCGTGAAAATACAGCTGCCATCATTCCTTCAGAGACTTAAAAAGAAGAAAAATGATGAAGTGCAGTATCAATGCTTCATAGACATGTTGAAACAGTTACATATCAACATCCCCTTCTCCGAAGCAATTGAACAAATGCCGAAGTATGCAAAGTTTTTGAAGGACATGGTGACGAAGAAAAGAAGCACTGGTAAGTACGCAACGGTGGCATTGAGCAAAGAGCAAAAACCATTATTCCACCAAAAATGCACGCCCTTGGCAGTTTCACAATACCCAGTTTGATCGGCGGGTTATACATTGGTCAAACACTTTACAATTTTGGGGCCAGCATCAACTTAATGCCCCTCTCAATTTTTAAGCAGTTGAATGGGGGCAACTGACGCCCACGATGGTGACTCTTCAGCTAGCTGACAGATCCCTTGTGCATCTAGAAGGGAAGGTGAAGGATGTCCTGGTCACGATTGATAAATTTATCTTACCGGCAGACTCCATCATCCTAGATTATGAAGCAGACAAGGATGTACCCATCATCCTAGGATGACCATTTTTATCCACTGGTCGTGCGTATAAGGGAAAGATCACACTAAGTGTGAATGGATAGAAGATCAAATTTGATATTATCAGTGCCATGAAATATCTAGAAGAGGAATACCTTACTGAATCCGATGATGAACCCGGTTTGAATGAAAAAGAAAAGTCTAACGATGAAAATGAAGATGAGGATGTGACCGCATCCATAGTAGCCTGCAATGCAATCACAGAAACGACAACCAAAGAAGACAAGCTGACAATAATTGAAGAAAGAAAAACACCAAAACCATCCTTGGAACAACCACCAATAGTAGAGCTGAAAACCCTTCCACGCCATCTGAAGTATGCTTTTCTAGGGCAGAATGAAACGCTTCTAGTAATAATTTCCTTTGCACTTCATAAAGATCAAGAAAATGCGCTACTGAGCATCTTGAGAAAGTACATAAAAGCAATTGGCTGGAAGTTAGCGGACATTAGAGGAATTACCCTCGCATATTACATGCACATGATTCATCTCCAGGACAATAAAAAAGGATCGATCAAACATCAATGCAGACTCAACCCTGTGATGAAGGAAGTCGTGAAGAAGGAGATAATCAAGTGGTTAGACACAGGGATTATCTATCCAATCGCCGACAGCACGTGGGTCAGCCCCGTGCAATGTGTGCTGAAGAATGAAGGGATGACGGTAGTCTCAAATGCAAATAATGAACTGATCCCCATAGGAACCGTCACTGGCTGGCGGATCTGTATGGACTACAGCAAACTGAATGCAGCGACAAAGAAGGATCATTTCCCTTTGCCTTTTATCGACCCGATGTTAGACTGCCTAGCTAAAAATGATTTCTACTGCTTCTTGGATGGATATGCTGGCTATAACCAAATCATGATTGCTCTTGAGGATCAAGAGAAAACAATATTCACCTGTCCCTATGAAACATTTGTGTTTCGACGCATGTCGTTCGGCCTATGTAATGCGCCGAGCACTTTCCAGAAGTGTATGATGGCCATCTTTTCTGAGTATCTTGAAGATTCTATAGAAATTTTTCATGGATGACTTCTCGGTGTATGGCCAAACATTGGAAGTCTGTCTCAACAATTTAGAGAAGATACTGAAAAGATGTGAAGAGACGAACCTGGTGCTAAACTGGGAGTAATGCCACTTCATGGTGAAGGAAGGTATTGTGCTTGGGCATAAAGTCTCCAAGGATGGGCTGGAGGTGGACAAGGCGAAGATTGAGGCGATTGAAAAGCTTCCACCTCTAGTAAATGTGAAGGCTGTCGGGAGCTTCTTTGGACATGCTGGCTTTTATCAACATTTTGTGAACGACTTTTCAAAGATTGCACGGCCATTGAGTGCATTGCTGGAGGTAGAAAAGCGTTTGACTTTGATGACCAATGCCTCAACGCATTCAAGATACTGAAGAATGCATTAACAACCGCACCTGTGTTGATCGCATCGGACTGGACACAACACTTCGAACTAATGTGCGACACAAGCAGTTATGCGATGGGGGCAGTGCTGGCGCAAAAGAAGAAAACAATGCTACACCCCATCGCATATGCGAGTAAAATCTTGAACCCTGCTTAAACAAATTACACTACCACAGAAAAAGAATTGCTTGTGGTGATATTTGCATTGGAAAAGTTCAAAGCTTACTTGCTGGGAACTAAAGTAATCATTTACACTGACCACTCGGTGATAAAATATTTTATGACAAAAAAAAGATGCAAAGCCGAGATTGATTCGATGGGTTCTCCTCCTTCAAGAATTCGACATGGAAATTATTGATCGCAAGGGGATGGAGAACCAGGTTGCGGACCATTAATCCAGATTAGAAAATCCAAAAGTTGACTGCAACCAGTCAGAGGTGAACACAACTTTCCCAGATGAGTAGCTATTCAAAATTGAAGAATTACCATGGTATGCGGACGTGGTAAATTTTCTGGTGTGCTAACAATTCCCTGAGGATTACACAGCCCACCAGAAGAGGCGGCTCATACATGAATGTAGATCATATTTTTGGGACGAGCCAAATCTTTATAAGAGGAGGTCAGACCAGATTTTGCGCCTATGCGTACCAGACGCTGCTCACCAACACATACTGCCACAATGCCATGACTTGCCATATGGAGGATACTTTGGAGGCCAACGCACAGCAGCAAAGGTGTTACAAAGTGGGTATCTTTGGCTAACATTATTTAAGGACGCAAGAGACAATGCAATGAAATGCAACCGGTACCAACGTACGGGAAACATTTCATGGAAGCATGCGTTGCCCATGAACATCATCTTAGAATTGGAACTGTTTGACATCTGGGGCATAGACTTCATGGGACCATTTCCATCATCAAATTGTCACAAATACATTCTATTGGCCATCGACTACATTTCCAAATGGGTAGAAGCGGTATCATGCATCGCAAGCGATGCGGCAGTAGTCTTCAAGTTCTTAAGGAAAAATATTTTCACTCGTTTTGGCACTCCACATGCCATAATAAGTGATGAAGGCTCTCACTTTGTTAATCATATTGTAACCAATTTGCTGCTCAAATATAATATCCTCCATAAAGTGGCCACCGCATACCACCCACAAACAAATGGTCAAGCTGAAGTGTCCAACAGAGAAATCAAGCTGATATTAGAGAAGATGGTAAAACCTTCACGAAAATATTAGAGATTTTGAGAATAATAACTCCACTATCAACACAATGGGGAAACCCTTGTTGATAAGAGTTAAGTTGAGAAAGGCACTTGCTCGTAGTTGGATGTCCGCATGACACACATGGGGGTAAGCCAAAATGAAGGCAAGTCACCAAGATCAATACATTAGCACAACTCCTCTATCCGGCGCAAGCCAAAACAAACGAGACAAGAGTTGAGTTGAATATAGAACGCAACCAATGTTGGATGCCCACATGATACACGTGGGGGTAAGCCAAAACGAAGGGCGTAACCAGGTTCAATGCCGCATTTGAATAAGTCATCACAAAGTTTTGAAGTATTTTTTAATGAACGCATTCTCAAAAGGTAAACACAAAGTTGCGGTGAATGAATAAAAGTTTTTTAGCAAAGGCTTGCCGGATTTAACTTAGAAAAGATCTTTTTGAGGAAGCAACCAAAGTGGAGGAGAGCATGCGGTGATGGTCAAATGTGTGTGTAAATTATATTCTGAGAAGCTGGTCATCACAAAGGAAAGATGAAAGTGAGTTAGAATTTCTTGAGTATAATGCATGCTTAGGCCTTTTGCGTCCATCAGCATGTCAAATCTCAGCTAACCCATTTCTTTGCGTTAATTATACGTTCAATGTTCTATCATTATAGCTAATGCAGAAACTGGACCACCGCATAGACGACCGCATACGGAGAAGCTCTCCATCGCAAGGCAAACGCATTAGATCAATGCATGGGTGTTGCGGTGATTAGTCGCATGCGTTCATCGCATGAGAATTGCGCTCGTCAGGCGATTGCAGTCATCGTGTAGAGTTGTGGTATTAAACGAATGCGGTCATTGAATGATTACGGCTACGCAACAATGCAAACTAATGGATCAACGTAAGGTAGGTGGAATGAAAGCATCAACGCATCTACCTCGAGAAAATCCAAAGCTGATGTTGATATTTCACCTACCATGCCGTTAGTGGCAGAGGTTCAGAAAGGACAAACACGTCGAACGTCAGACTCAGAGTAGTCCAATTAATGTTGTCAGCGTCCAAGCTCTATAAATAGAAGCCGATGACCTTAAATTAATTTTATCCAAGGTTTTCGCCTGAGGTTCGCCTATGGCGGATCCTTGCGATACAGATAAACGCGTGAAAAGATGGCTGAGAGTTCTTCACCTTCTTCATCCATTCCGAGTGACGATCGGAGCCTTCGACCGGAGCTAGATCTCGAGAGAGTTAGTTCCTCCACCCATCCATGGCACCACTGGTAGCCTTGATGCACATTCGCTAGAAGCAATTCTTTGCTTCCAACCGGTCATTTCCTTTTCCCTTTTTTCTTATATTGTATTATATGACATTTTGGAATTAAGGAATTAATACAATTTGTTTTCAATGCATTTCTCTGTTCTTTCGACTCCATCTCCATCTTCTTGCTTAGCATCTTTACTTTTATTGCAACACTTAGTGGGATTGCTTGGGTATTGCATACTTAGTCATGTGGATTAGAGATATGAAGCATGTAGTAACCCACCGAGAGGTGTGCGTTGCGCGAGTGTGTGAGAAAACCTTATTTGCTTAGTGTGAAGCTGCTGTAACGTCTGTCTATAGGCTAACACATTACTTGTCTATGAGTGAAGTCAGCAACAATCAACTGCTCGGGAGGGTAAGTGGCTAGACGCGTTAAGCAATGTATGTGTTGTTCACTAGGGATAGTAACAATCTTGCGTCAACCAAGTTCATGCGTTTGTCTCATTTTATGTTGTGCCTAACACCCCTTTAGAGCTACTCGAGAGAGAGTCTAAAGAAAGAACCTAATGACTTGAGAGAGCTAGGTTAGAATCTAGACTCGAGAGAGCGAGATTAGATCGACATAAGCAAGAGATAGAGACTTAGAGATAAGCTCTATTTGTCAACACTGCATCGCATGCACCTTAGGAATAGGAATGATGATATGTAGTCGCCTTGTTTGTGTATCATCGTATACACAAGAATTAGAGGCTTATATGTAGGCCCTATAGACACCTTTGCACGTACATCGCATGCGTTCTAGCATTAGAAGCCATAGCATTCGCATCGAGAGGTGGTGTACTATTGTATGAGTGTTGCATGATCGCATTGGCTTGCGTTGACTAGGGTTGCCCTTGCGATCACTCTTAAGGGTTGCAATGAAATCATCGCTGCATTTTATCTATTTTCCTACACATTTATTTCATGTCAAGGTTTGTCGTATTTCTACCTCTCATGCATATTCTCATTGCGTTGTCTTTTAGATAGAAGTAGGAGTAGGATTAACTTAGCAACATCCCCTCCATTTTTTTATTTATACCGTCGCATGCACATCACCGCAATCATATAGCTACAAGTCCCTCAACCTCGGATCACCCGAGAAACTTGCGTTCATGTTATACTTAGCGTGAACGCAAGAAAACTTGTGGCAAGACGCCTGTTCATCGCATACATCTGTTAATGCATTATCATTCCAACGCATGACCATCGATGCATGACTATCAACGCATATCTTAGGAACATGCATCGCATACCGCGTTTGTAAGACCCTAACACTAAATCTAAGGTGGAAGGTTATTTGGAGAAGGAAAAATCCTAAGTAATAAAGATATTGGGGTAAGATGACATGGTGAAAGCATTAGTACTAAGTTGTATGAAAATAAAAAGGATCAAAAGGTGGCCAACGCAGGTGGAGGGCCTAAGCACATTGAACGCAAGGCCTAAGAGTGTGTGGGAGGCTGGCTTCATGTTGCACTAATCGTTGGATTCAAGAAGGCTTGGGCAGTGGTCGTGGGCTTGTACATGTGAACAACTAACGCAAGGGCATGCATAAGGCATGTAGACGCAAGGAAAGGCAAGGACGCGGCCAAGGCATGCGCTAAAGGCATGCATTGAGCGGGCATGCCAAGCGCCTCTGCCTATGCATCAAGCGAGGATGTCAAGGGCCCCTGCCTATGCATCGAGCGGGCATGCCAAGTGCTCAGCCTATGCGTCAAAGCGCACTATCGAGCGACTGAGCATCAAAACGCCCTGTCAAGCCCCCATGCGGCTAAGCAAGCCTTGCGAGCAATGGCCAGCGCCTATACAGCACGCCCATGCGTCAGTGGCCAATGCCTATGCCAAGCGCCATGCGCCCATATCGAACAAGTCGTGCGATCATACCTAGTGAGCCATACGTCGAGGACGAGTGGCCACCCTATGCATTGGTGATGGCTGGCCCATGCGATGGTAGCAAGTTGACTTGCTATGCATTATGGACAAAAGGAAGGCTGATCGATGGGGAAAGAATCCCAAGAGAAGATGGCAATATTTAAGAAATGCGTCCATAAACCTAATTATATAGATAAACATTTTTAAGTATTAAGTGAATGAGGTGGCGAAAGGAGGTTCATACAGAGCAATCCTCACACTCTAAGTAGGAGGTGGAAGAAGGAGGTTACATGCAAAAGTGGTCTTATCACCCTAAGTAGGAGGTGGATGAAGGAGGTTGCATGCAAAATGAGAATTTTGGCTGGCAAATTAAGGTGAGAATAACTTAAGGCTTTACTGGAATAGGCTAAGTGTTGGCAGCCTTAAAAAGGGACAAATGTGAGTTGAGTTGTCACAAGGGGGTGAGTTTAGGATGGCTATAAATAGAGGAGTTGGGCGAGAACAATTCATTCATACCATCACCAAAATCTTAGTATTGAAAGCTTATTTAGAGTGTTAAGTTGAGTATTGAGGCTGCCAAAATAATTAGGGTTCGAAGGAGCTGAAGTTGCGTTGATGAAAATCTGAAGCTAGCTCGGACGCATACGCCCAGCCAACCAACGCATCCATCACATAGTGTGCACCTTATGCCTTGCAACACTGTATCCATCCATCGCAAAGCAACGCGCCTTGCACCAATGCCTCGACCACGCACGCCAGCCCAATGCAGCAGCCCACCGTGCGATGCAACACTACACACGATCGAACACCCCAGCTACCTGCCAGACTCCTTGCGCTCACACAGTTAAAATAACCTCTAAAGGGGCTGATTTTAAGATTTTGGCTGAGTTTGGAGTAGGGTAAGCTGGTACTTTTATTATATAAAGGTATTTTGGCTATTTTAGCATTATTTATTGATATCACAAGTAATAATTAAGGAATTTTCATTGATATGGAGGAAATCTCAGGAAGATACTCTTAAAGTAGTTTCAGTAGAAAACCTTGCTTACAGTGAGTGGTTATTAAGATTTACGCATTGCTATATGAATAAATGCATAAGTAAGTACAAAATGCATGATTAGAATGTTATGTTACTTGCCATGATATTGTCTAAGTAATTTCTATGGAAACTAAGATTATATCTGAATACATAGTTAGCATGCGTAAAAAGTGGTACTTGGCAGGAAAATATAGTCGGCTTCGGTCGGTGGGAAATGATAGTTGGTGACGACCGACGGGAAATATAGTCAAGTTACCTAAGCATAGCTAGCGAGAAAAATAGTCGATGTGCACATTGGCGGGAAAGCAGGATATAGGAAGGTTTCCATGAAAAGTTGTCATGATTGTTAATATATGCATTATGTGAACATGTCAAGTATAGCATGTGATTGGAGGATAATGATTGAATAGGATTACACGTGATCATGCATAGATTATAATGAAATGGTGATTATGTGATTGACTTCCCAAAAATATATTTTGTATTTAAAGCTGTTGTTATTTTAAAAGACACCACTCACTGGGCTTATTAGCTCACGCTTTTCCAAATGTTTTCTTCTATTCCCTCCCCCCCCCCCCTCCCCCCCAGGTTGCAAAGCGGAGAGTTCATATATGAGTCTACAACTACCAAAACATCAGGACTTGGTAATTTCTTAGGACACGACTCAGATCATGTAATAGAAGAGTATAGGAAAATCTAGATACATGTATGAAATTTTAAATGGTTATTGTAAACATACTAAGACTTTTAATAGATAAAAAAGGGGAAATGTTAAATTAAAATATTGTTATAGAATGGTACTAGTATGTCTTCATACTCTCTTCTAAGTCTTGGGCTAAGGCTAGGGAGGGGTGTGACAGTGTCTAAGGGAATTTGGTTATCGAGTAAAATTGACTTTCAATTTCCCACCATCACATGCGTCCATCGCATTAAAACAACTAATATATGTATTTTATGCAGGAAAATGCATTGACGCAAGGCAAAATTGCAATCCAAGGAAATTAGCATCCGAGCGCATAAAAGATTGCGACTGCAAGGCTAAGCGATCGTTTGCGTTCGTGAAAATCTTCTCAAGAAGGTGGCTGCTTAGAACCGGCGCATCAAGGTGGGCACATCTGGGTGAAAGCTTAATAAATGACGATGGGACAGAAAGTTGATGACGGTCAATTCCGAATTAAGTTGACGAGCCGTTACGACATACTGTAGCAAGCACACTCAACTTTTCGGTGACAAATATTTAGCGCATCAGACAGAGAATTAATGACATCCCATCAGTGCAATCATTCGAGAGGAAAAGTTCTTCACCCTGAAGCTCTATAAATACCGAAGGTCGTTGAAAGAGTTCGCCCAGTTTAGAGAGTTCATCATATAAACGATAGTTAGCCTTGTTCTTATTTTTCATATACTTAGAAGGCGGAAGCGAGAGAAGGGAAAAGATGCCGAAAGAACATCCTAGTTAGCTCAAGAGAGTGCCAGAGAGCGTGGAAAAAAAAAGAGAGGGTCGACTCTTGCGAGAGTAAGAATATCTTTTGAGTAGAGTAGAGAAGAACAGTGTAAAAGCCTTGGGAAGCAAGAAATTGCTACCAGGCTCTTTATCTTTATTTCGCATTGTCATTATGTACTTCGATTTCATATATAGAATGGAACTTGCATTTCTACATATGTTCACTCTCTTTAAAATACACATGAGTAGCTAAATCTGTCGAATGGGTTGAGAAGTACTTAGCTAACATGACCTAGGATCTTCATTGCATGCGATCATCTTGTCTTATGTTGCGCCCATCACCCTTTAGAGCTACTAGAAAGAGAGTCTAAAGAAATAACCTAAGGCTTGAGAGAGGTAGATTAGAATCTAGATTCGAGAGAGCTGCATAAGCAAGAGATAGAGACTTAGAGATAAGCTCTGTTTGTCAACATGCATCACATGCACCCTAGAGGTAGGATATGATAGTACGTGGTCGCCTTGTGTATGTGTGTGTCATTCGTCATCGTATAAATAAGAATAGAGGCTTAAACGTAGGCCCTATAGACACCATCGCATACATCGCATTCATTCTAAAACTAGAAGCCGTAGCATTTACATTGAGAGATGACTTGTTGTTGTATGTATATAGTATGATCACATAACATGAACATAACCCTAGAAAGTGTTAGCTAAATCCCTTCTCAACCTGTTCCCTGCATACTCATCGCATCTTTCGTATTATTAACTCTTTTTCTCAACTTTGCTGCATACACTTTATGTTGTAAACAACAAACCAACCAAACCCTTGATTTATTTGTTACTGCAAAATGATCTAAAATTACCATCGCATACTATTTTCCTTAGTCCTTGTGTTCGACCCTGGGTTTACCAGGCAACTTAGTAGAATTTATACTTGGATCTTGTTGAGAAAACTTGCATGCACAACACATTTTCCCACCATCGCATTCTACACCATTATTTCATCGCATAATAACACGCATCAAGTTTTTGACGTCGTTGCCGGGGACTTCAGCAATACATTGTGCTAACGGTAATTTTTTATTTTCTTTGCAGCTTTCAATCTCTGGCGAATTACGACCCAGAGATTGAAAGAACGTTCCGATGAAGATTGAGAGACAACCACCAACAACAACAAGAGAAAGAACCAAACATGGCAGAACAACTAGGAAATGAAGCACCAAATGAAAATAATATCATGGTGAATCTCATTCTATTGGCGAAGGACTGCAATAGGCCCATTTGGGACTATGCATCGCCCAACCTCTATGATTTCTCCCCGGAAATCATAAAGCCCGCTCTTGACAGATCGAAGTTCGAAATGAAACCGGTGATGCTACAAATGATCAAAACTGTCAGACAGTTTGGCGGTAGGCATGGTGAGGATCCGCACGCCCACCTCCGTAGTTTCATTGAGATCTGCAACACTTTTGTGTTCCCAAACATCTCCGCTGAGAAGGTTCAATTACATTGTTTCCATTTTCATTGTGTGACCAGACACGAAAATGGGCTTATTCTCTTGAACCCGGGGAGATTATATCATGGGAGTAAGTAGTTGAGAAGTTTATGAAGAAGTACTTCCTTCTGACGGAGAATGCCAGAAGGAGGAAGCTGATCACTAATTTTGAACAAGAAATTGACGAATCACTCAGTGATGCTTGGGCGAGGTTTAAGAAACTGGTGCGAGATTGTCTTCACAATGGCTTACCTGATTGCTTGCAGATGGAAATTTTCTATCCTGGATTGAACCCGGCATCGCAAATGGCTACCAATGCAGCAGCAGCTGGTGGTCTGCTCGATAAGACATATGATGAGGCGAAAAATATACTTGATCGCATTTCAAAAAATCATGTAGATTTGAGGGAAAGCGATCAAGGATTATGAATTAAAGACAGTAATGCGAACAATGAGGCCATCGCATCCCTACAAACACAAATGAACGCGATGATGAGTTTGATACAAGGTATCACAATCAATAGCACGGGAATGCAAAAAGGGCAGGTCAACGAAATTGCTCAAACGACCACAATTTGTGTCATTTATGAAGAAGCACATCCGATGGAAGAATGCCCAAGGAATCTGCAAACGGTATGCTTCATAAAGAATAACCCTTTCTCTGATACGTACAACCCTGGGCGGAGAAACCACTCTAACTTCGCGTGGAAAAATCAACAACACAATTTTCAACCAGTGGCACAAAGGGAAGGGCCATCAGGATTTTTTCCGCGAACAAACGGTCAAACGCATAACTAAGCTAGCAATTTTCGGTGACCATTAATCGGCGCATCAGAGCAAGAGATTTAATGACTGCCCATTATTGCAATCATTAGAGAGAAAAGCTTTTTCACCTCAAGCTCTATAAATACCAAAGGCCACTAGTTAACAGGGAGAATCAGATCGCCATAGATAGAAACAAGCAGAATTTGATCACCATAGATAGAATAGAGAATAAGTTAGAGAGCCGTTAGTCTTAGAAGACGGAGACGAGCTAAATGATGAAGAAGCCGAGAGATCATTCCCGGGCAGATCGAGAGACTGTCGGGAAGCGCTACAAAGGGAGAGAGGGCCACCACTTGCGAAAGCAAGAATATTCATCTGAACAAAGTTGGAGTGAAAAAGACAATTTAAAAGGCCACGGGAAGCAAGACATTGCTACCGGGCTTCTTATCTCTACAATCCATTGCTATTCTGTATTCTACATTTTATTTATAGAAAATGGAAATCTCATTTCAACTTATATTTAATCTCTCCATACTTCACATGAGTAGCTAAATTTCCGAATGGGTTGAGAAGTACTTAGCTAGCATGACCTAAGATTTACACTTTATGCGATCATCTTGTCTTATGTATGTGCCATTCACCCTTTGGAGATACTTGAGAGAGTAGTATAAAGAAAGAATCTAGACTTGAGAGAGTCAGATTAGAATCTAGGCTTGAGAGAGTAAGATTAGAACCGCATAATCAAGAGATAGAAACTTAGACATAAGTTCTATTGCTATTGACACATCGCATACACCCTAGAGATAAGATATGATAGTATGCGGTCACCTTGTGTATGTGTGCATCATTCATCATCGCATAGACAAGAATAGAGGCTTAAACATAAGTCCTATCGACATTTTCGTATACATCACATGCGTTCTAGAAATAGGAATTATGGCATTTGCATTGAGAGATGACATGTTGTTGTTTATGTGTAGCATGATCGCATAACTTGTGCGCAATCTTAACCCCTTCTTAACTCATTCATCGCATACTCATTGTAATTCTCGATTTCATCAACTCTTTATTTGAACTCCATCGCATAGGAAATATTCTTAAACAAAACACCATCCAACTTATTTGTTTTCACCACCGCAAGGGAATCAAATTTACTGTCGCATACTTACTTAGTAGTCCCTGTGTTCGACCCTGGACTTACCAGGAAACCTAGTAAGGCTTATACTTGGGTCTTATTAGGAAAACTTGCATGTGCAATTCATAACACATCACCACAAATTCATATTATAGTCACATCACATTTACAATGCAGCAGGGTGCAGAGTTGAGTTCATATGTCCGGGTATCTGATGCAGTTTGTTGAACTCTAAATAATATGCTTTTATGATTACTATTTTTGTTTTGAAACTTTTTTATTCAATAATTCTACCAATATTTGTTTGAATAAAAACATGAAATGAAATTTTTTTCTTATAATTTTTAAAACTTTTCCTCCCTTTCTTCTTTCTTTTTTGGGCAATGAACAACAATTAACCCATTACATTTCTTGTGGAAATATGGTTAAATAAAATGAGAAACTAAAGCGAAATCAAAACTTTTGTAACTAGCTAATTTTTCTCAATGGATTTCATTATCATCTTCTTTTCTTCTTCTTCTTCTTCCTATTGTTGCTTTATATTTTTACTATGTCATGATATTTTAAAAATTAAATCTCCCTCGTCATCGTAACAACTGAAATTGTTGGGGATGATGCCCTAAACTCTCGTTGGGTCCTGTAGTTTATAAACACTGTATTGAACAAATGCTTGTGATGTAATAATATATGATATTTTATTCACTATTATCTATGAAACATGTGATGTTTTATTTGCTTTGCCACAAACCAATAAACTAAGATCCTTAGTTGTCATTGTAACTTAAGCATGTATGTGGAGACAAACGGGTGGATCATGCCTTAAGTGATAACCAAAATGGTCTGTAGTATATGGATATAGGAGGGAAACCTTATCTTGGTGACACTACGGATGCGGCCTGCTTTGTAAAAGAGTTACAAGTGTTGTGACTTACTACAGATGGTCTGATCCTGATCATTCATGTGGAGACATGCGAGCGGGGGCGACAAAGGAGTTTGTATAAGACCGAATCACGAAGTGTTTAGTCTCATTATATAACGTCGTTCATGACAGAGACTTCACTTCACTAGGATGACCATAGGTAACATGACCATAATCCTGAGTGAGTTGGGAACTCCTGCCTTTAAGGGCAGTCCTTTGATTTGTATGGGTGCGAGTGGCCAAATTACCGACTCAAACCTACCACTTTGGGGATTCGTCTGATTTGGGAGCTGGGAACTCAGCTACACAAGACGGAATTCACTCATTCCTCAAAACAGGGGTAAGTAGATAGATTGCTCCCTTAAAGGCTGATTCCGGGGCTTGAACGATATGGCGCCACACACCTTCTCATGGCCCGAGAGGTGTCCACACATAATTGAACTATGTTGTATTGTTCATTAGAGGGATCAGTGGTACTTAAGAAGTTAGATGTAACTATAGGGGAAAAACGATAAATTGGCCCAACTGTACTTACGAGCATCTGCGAAGGGTTATCGTACTGTTGACTGGTTATATTCGATGGACACAGAAATATTAATGTGGTGAAAAAAGTGTAGTTGTCGGTCTTTAATGGAGTGTCTGGCAGTTAACGGATGGTGGATCTCGTGGCTAAAAAGTTTAGTTAGCTATTCACGTACCGTTGGAGCTTCAAACCATAGGTCCAAAGGTCCCCCTCCTCAATGGATTCAAGTTGAAAATTAGTTTTTGGGTCAGTTTGAAGTGTTTAATTTGACAAGAGGGAGTTTGATTGTATATGATATGATTAAACTGGTCAATTATATATGATATAGCTGACTTGATGTATGAGATACATTAATTAGAGGAAAATGATATAAATATGATTTATATCTTGGAGGAGAAAATGACTATGGTTTAAATATTGCATATGATGTGATATTAAAACTATAGGTTATAATATAATATGATAAGTTAGTTATTATATTTATTTATAATTAAAACAATTATGAGATAATTGTTGGTGGTTTTCTCCATAACCGTGCGTGAAAGTGGGAGGTTGTATTCAATTTTTCATAACTAAAGGATAAAATGAAAAAAGTTTTCATTTTGTAGAGATCGGATTATCACTTCACAAAGTTGTACACTACCCATCGTATAGCTAACAAGAGCCTAAGTTTTTCTAAACGATCGTGTACATACGCAGTCGACCTAAACGATCGTATAACTTTTACTAAACGATCGTGCGCGAGAGCGAGATCACCTAAATGATCGTCTAAATGATCATACCCAATTACCTAAACGATCGTGCACTTTTTTTAAATGATCAAGCACCCGTCTATACGATAGAATCTAAATCTCTCCCAATTTCTTGGTCGTTGAATACGATCATGTTTCCTCCTTCCCTTTACCAAATCCAATAGAGCCCACACCTCATGGATTCTCACTCCGAGAATACCAAGGTCACTGAGTGGTGGTGTCCAAGTTGCTACCTGGTCGTGGAGAAGACCGTTTGTTGGCTGAGCGACAGTGAGATTTGGTAGACGATTGGCTTGGCGATCACAGCGACAGCGAGAGGTGCTGTTCCTAGCGAGACCAAGAGAAAGATAGAAGAAAGGTTCTTCAAAGGTGAGTCTTTCGATTCTTTGTATTTAAGTTTTCAAAGCATGTCGTAATTTGTTCTAAAATGCATAACATGTATGTATGTTTGTGAATGTTGTATTTCTGTCACAATGAATTTGGAACGATCTTGCTTCCACTCATAAGTACTCTTTGATGAGAGTTCCTTCAGGAATGTCACCATATTTCTTCAACAATTTCACTTCCATTTCCTCTAAATTTGGAGGATTGTCAGAAAACAAATCATTATTTTTCACTAATTCTTGTTGGAAAGTGTTCCAGGAAAAAAATTTCATTGTATGTTTTTTTTTTTGTTATATGTTACATACTTTTCAACAATATACAAACTTTTCGTCTAAATATTTTTAACACTCATTCGATATGTGAATTCATTACGTATAAATATTGCACTTAATGTAGACAAAGTAATATATATATAATTAATAACCCTACAACATACTTTAACAGGCATCAGTCTTATAGTAGTCAGAAGTGGTTGTCGAAGTTGATTATCGACGATGATTGTTGCTAGAGTTTGTAGTCGGAGGTGGTTTCGGAGCCTGAAGTTGGTTGCATGAAGGTATAATGGAGTTGGTTGTTGAAGTTTGTCATCGGAGGTGGTTTTCAAATCCCAGAGTTGGTTGGGCGAAAGTGGTCGTCGAAGTTGATCATCGAATATGGTTTTCACTGGAGATTGTAGTCGGAGGTGACTGTTAGAGCTCAAAGTTAGTCGCATGAAGGTGGTATTAGAGTTGGTTGTCGGAGTTTTTAGTCGAAGGTGGTTGACGAAGTCCCGAGTTGGTCATCGGAGTTGCCCACTCAAAGGTAATCATCAAAGGTGATTTTCATCGGAGTTTGTAGTCGAGGCCTACGAAAGTGGTTTTCGGAGTTGGTCATCGAAGTTTGTTGTTAGAGCCAATTGGTCTTCGGAGTTGGTAGAACGAAGGTGGTTGTCGAAGTTGGGTCACCATAGGTGGTTGTCAGAGGCCATAATTGGTTGCGGAAGGTTGTCTAAGCTCAGAGTTAAGTTGCCAGACTGTCATCGGAGGTGGTTGTCAGAGCTCAGAGTTGTCATCGGAGGTGGTTGTCGGAGCCCGGAGTTAGTTTTCAGAGTGTGAAAATAGGCGATGGGGAACCATTGAAAACATAAGAAGGGAGAGTTGGGGTGAGTTGGTAAAATATATCAACTTAATTCCACCAACATTTAAAGTTGGTGGGCCAAACAATAAGTTCGTATATTATATCAACTCAACTAAACTCATATTGGTGAGTCGAACATCCCCTTGTGATAAATTTCTAACTATTAAAAAATCTATAATAATAAAAGTAACATGGGCATAGTTTAACTGGCACATTATATAGAGTCAAAAGTTCGAATCACAACATTATAGTGCGAAAAAGCATAATCATAACATCAACAAAAAAGCATAATCATATACATAAACATCAACAAAATAATAAGAGGGATAAGAAAGGAACTTGCAAAGGAAAAAAA
>NC_052349.1:16833592-17070076 GCF_009727055.1 Benincasa hispida
ATTGTTGATTCTATAAGATTTGCACACCAAAATGGTTTGGGGTATGACATTATGCAGTAGAAATTAAGTTTTGTCAATTGTCACTCATGCTTAGTTCAAATGTTAGAATATCAATAGGGTTATATTGGAAACGTTATTAGGATATTAGTCATGATAATTAGTTGGTAGTTTGTTAGGGTGAGTTGGTTATAATTTATAAATTGAGAGAGTTGGGTAGTGTAGATGTTAGATATAGTTATGAAAAGTCTGTCCATAGTGGATGGATTGTAGGGGAGAAATAGTTCTCTCCCCTCGAAAGGTAGCTTATATTGCAATACTTCTTTCATCTTTCTTTTCAAACCATGTGATATTACCGGTTGCAAAAGTGGTTGTAGGGTTAGAGGGCTCTCTATACCTTAGGGTCAAACACATCAATAATAAAAATGCATATATGACTTAGGTTTTGAGGGTGTTGTCTCTGAATCCCAGAGTCCTCACTAGCGAGACCTCATACTTGGTCATTCGAAATGTTAGATAATAGATTCAAGGCATTATAACATTTGATATTACATATATCGTATCTCAACGTCTCACTTGGTATCCTCAAGTATGATCACCGCCATCTAGCAACTTTTCGCCCCCATTTAGGTAAGCTTGGCTTCTGTTCTCTTAATGCCCTAGTGCCTTTTGAATCCTCGATCCAATTTCTTTCTTACATCGTCACTTAACATTTAATGTAGCCTAATAATACTCTAACAACTTAGTTCAACAGCTGCCTTGTCTTTTCTGAAAGTCACCTACTGGCTCTTTGTTCTTTTTGAGTTTTTGGGATCTTTCTGCTTGAAATTAAAGTCAAAACCATTTCTTCCTCTGGAATAAGAGTATTTCCTGGCTGTTGGGCAGCACGTGTCAGTCATGTGATACAAAATTTCTTTCACAAGTTATGTTTATATTTATGCAATATAAATAAATTTGACTTTCAAAGTGTGTGAAATAAAGGTGAACTGAACTTAAATAAGCAGTTATTTCATTCCCTTTTGCTTATTCATTGGATTCTTTCAGCTTCTTTCTCAGTGTTTTAAGGGGCTTCAAAGCTAAGAATCTCAAAGTGATTGATATTGAGATGTCTTTTTCTTTTCTTTTTTTTTTTCCTCTCCCATTTTCCATTTTCTTTTTAGGAAATATCCATTTGTCGTCTCTCGATGACTCAGTGTCCACTTTACCTATTAAGTGGCCTTTTCCTACCATTTCAACCTGTTTGTAGAAGTCGAAGTGACAACCTCATCACCTCACAATTCCACTATTAAGGTCAAATTATAATGCTAAATCTCTACATCTTTTCCTCTTTTAAAACTTTGGCTTTCATATTATTTCATATCCATATTTGGATTTACTTTTAAAGGTTAATTATCTAGTTTTGTAGTCATAAAATATCTTGTCATAGACATAAATAACATTGATCGAGAGGTCAAAGATTCGTATATGGTTGAATTTAAAAAAGAAAAAAAAATCTTAGCACGAAAATTTCATGATTTCATGTACTAGGTTCAATTTTGTATGGTGCTATGTTAGATTCTCATTATTATCGAACGTGCCAATTAATGTTAGATTACTAACTTAACATATTTGCAACTATTCAAAGGTTGGAATTTTTGCATATATGACAAAATAAGGTAATTGATTGCAAATTGAGTAAGTTAGGTGTAAATATAGTAATTTTGTAATAATAATAATAATAATAATTAGAAAAAAAAAGCATCTAACCAAACATTTTGAAGTAATTTCATTTTTACTTATAGCCATTTGCAAAGGATTTATGCATATAAGTTATCATATGGATACCAATATTAGACGTCTATCGTTCATTTGTTGTTAAGTCTATCATTGATTTATTATATAAATGGATTGAAACTAGTATTCTACGGTATTTAACTTTCATTTTTTCATTAATGATCATTTACATACTCAATTTCTATTATTATCGAAGAATCATATCAATATAATAATAATAAATGACATCTACGTGTATTTGAATTTATTTTATGTCTATTTGTTATTGTGTCTCAATAAAAAATTAAATGTAAGTAATTTTCTTTTTTCATTTAATTTTCTTTTTGGATTTTGATTAGAAGAATTAATGTTAATTACCATTTAACTAAACTCAATTTGACAAAGAAAATCTCGTTAATCCAATTACATATATTTAAACTATAATAAAAACCTAATTGCAAGATATTATGAATAGATTTGAAAAAACGCGCACACAATAGTATAAATAAGTTTTAGCCTATAGCCATATTCATGCCATTTTGAATTAATAGTTTTGCAATAATTTTTTTTTTAATTGCTTGTTAATCTAAAAGCCTCTAGTAGGTATTCTTTTTATTTTATTTTGAATAATAGTTGGTATTTTTAAAAACTTTTATTTGATTAACATAAAACACGTCACGTGTTTGCAGTAAAATGACATATGTATCTAAATGATGTCATTAATTTTTTTCTATAAAAACTAAAATTATTAAATAAGAAAACAGACAACCTACCAAATTATATTTGTTTTTTAGTCTACATATATATAAGAAAATTAATATTTTTCTAAACTTGTAAAATTCATTTATGTTTTGGTGTTATCACATAAATCTTTCTCGTTCAATGTATTACACAAACACAAAAAAATAAAAATAAAATAAAATAAAGAAGAAAAACGAGAGCTTTTGATTTTCAAAAGAGTAATACTTGACTATTCGCAGGATATCAACCAACAAGATTGCAAAGACCTTTTCGTGTGAGCATGTAGTTGCAAAATAATAATAATAATAATAATAAATAAATAAATAAAAATGTAGCTCTAGCTACGGTCGAGTATTACCATGTTAATTAAACAACAAAAAGACCAACCTTTTTTGTGTGTGTTTTTTAAATTAATGTAAATAAATAGGCAAGAATATAATAGGCTAAAGTGAATTATATCACTAAGGTTTGCAAATTTTTATTTACCTCTTTCATTTTAAAAGTTGTAATATTATTTATGATGAAAATTGTTATTGAAATATAAATCTATTAAAATATTAAACATATAAATTTGAAGATGAAACAGACGTGGCCATCATCTAAGATGAAAATTAGGATTCTCAATCCATGGTGGTCACCTACTTAGAAGTTAATTTCCTATCGATTTCAATATTGTAGGATCAGACGACTTGTCTCATCAAATTAATTGAGATGCGTATAAGCTAACCCAATCACTCACGAATATAAAAAAAAAATAAAAAAGATAGGATCCAAACACGGTCAACACTTATTTGATATCCTCTTTTCCACCCAATAATCTAACAACTATATCATACACGCCTAAAAATCAAAACTTGATTATTGAGACACAGTTTTTAAGTACGAAAATTGCATGGATGAAGATTCAAACTCAAGCAAGTAAACACATTGTTGGGCAAATACCGCTGAACTAAGTTTATTTTGACTTCTTTTATTTATTTATTTGAGTCTCCATTTAATAACATTTTATCGTGCTATGTGTCAATTTAGCTCAATGGTAATTGACATGACCTTTTTTCTTAGAGGCCAGAGGTTCAATCCCCTATTCTCGCAAAACTACTCTGTCATTGATTAGAAGACTGTAGCATTTAATCTATTGCGAAGTGTACTTTTCTCTTTTTCTAATATTGAAAATACATGATATATCTTTATCATCCAAATAAATTCAATCAACCTCATTTAAATAAAACCATTAAAATATAAATTCATTAAGATTCTCTCTCTTTAATTTTTTAAGTTTCAATAAGATATCATAGTACAAACCCTTCATCTTTTACTTTCAAAATTGGATTCCACCAAACTTAAAAAGAAAAAGTAATTCCCAAATTCTTCATTTTCACTTACATCACTCAATTTCAAAACATGTAAAACGTTACCAACTAACGTATAAAAACACAAAACACAAATTACGTAAAGCTTAATTAAATTTATAAAAATAATGTACTAAAAAAGTTATAAAAATAAAAGAGAAAAAGAAATGATAGGATGAGAGAGAGTAGGCACCTAACCATGGTAAATTAGAGAAGGCCCATTTAGTTAACCCTAGTTAGTTAATGTGGTTAACATAAAAGCCAAAAAGTGAGAAACAACGCCTGAGGCCAAAATATTCAGTAAGAGAGAGAGAGAGAGACGCTATATACTCTACGCTACAGCAAGAAAAAAATAAGGAACGAAAGGAGGAAAAAAAGAAAAAAAGAAAAAAAGAAAAAGAAAAAAAGAAAAAGAAAATACATATAAGAAAAATTAAAAGAAAAAAAAAGAAAAAAGAAAAGCTCTTATATGGATTTCTCTTTCTGATTCATCGATGTTCTTCTGATTTTGCATCTCTTTCCATCTTCGATTCTTCCAAATCATCAGTTTCAATCGGGTGCGTTTGCTTCTGCCGATCGTTTTATCGTTATTTCTTCAACATTCAATTCTCGAATTCCTATTTGGGGGGAAGGGGATCTTCTTGTGTTCTTTCACCAGTCTTCTTCTTCTTGTTCCCCAATAGGAATTGTTGATAAAGTTTTTGTTCCTTGGATCTACGAGGTAGGTTTTGTTGTTTAATTCGTGATGAAATTGAAATAGATGATTGTGGTCTTCGCTCGTGTTCCACGGGTTTAACTTTTTGAGACGTCTGTAGATTCTCTTCTTCAGTTTATGCTTTTTCTGTACTTGTTTGTTTTTGGGATTGATTAGTTACTCTATTCTTCTTTTTACGCAGATTTGATTATCGTCGATTTTAGTACTGAGATTCGAGGTATGTGTCTTAGTTCATTGTTAGATGAATACTGAAGAATCTGGATTCTTAGTTCTTTGTCTTGTTTGTATCTTCAACTGCTAAAATTTGAGCTGTATATGATTTATTCATGGATGCCAGTTCTGCTTTTCTCTTTCTTTATCTCTCTTTTTAGTTTACGTAAAATGGATATTCATGGTTTTTCAACTGCATTGAGGTATGAAAAACGTTTGGTGTTCTACTTGTTAAGTGTATATTAGTCCACACAAGAGAAGGAAATGAAGATAACTTGATTAAAGTACTCATACATTATTGTCTTGTGCAGTGGTAAATGGCATCAATGGTCGCTAAGCCAAGTTGTCCCAGTACTATCAATCACGGGCCTTCTTCGATGACTGTCCAGGAAAAAGGGAGTAGGAATAAGAGGAAATACAGAGCAGATCCACCTTTAGGTGATCTTAATAAGATTATCTCTTCGTCTCAAGATGAATGTCCGAGTTATGAGTTTTCAGCTGAGAAATTTGAGATTAGTTCAAGTGTGGGGCAAACCACTGGGTGTGACCTTTGTAGTATTAGTCAAGAATTTTCTGCTGGATTGAAACTCGATCTCGGATTGTCCAATGGAGGCTCTTCCGAAGTTGGGATAAACTGGCCAAGGGGGGAATTAGAAGTCGATGAGTATCAAGATGCTGATTGGAGTGACCTTATAGAAGCTCAGCTCGAAGAACTAGTTTTAAACAATTTGGACACAATATTCAAGAGTGCAATCAAGAAAATTGTTGCTTCTGGGTACACTGAAGAGGTTGCTATAAAAGCTGTCTCAAGGTCTGGCATCTGTTTTGGTTGTAAAGATACTGTCTCAAATATAGTGGATAACACCTTAGCTTTCCTTAGAAGTGGCCAAGAAATTGATCATTCAAGAGAGCACTATTTTGAAGATTTACAGCAACTAGAAAAATATATTTTAGCTGAATTAGTCTGTGTTCTACGTGAGGTTAGGCCTTTCTTCAGCACTGGCGATGCAATGTGGTGCTTATTGATTTCTGACATGAATGTATCTCTTGCGTGTGCAATGGATAGCGACCCATGTAATGCACTTGTCTGTGATGGGACTTCGAATGAGAGCTCGTCTAACTCTATACCACAGTTAAAAGAAGATGTCAAAAGCTCCGAGATGAATCTTCCTAAGCCCGTGAAGCCAATTTCTCCAATCAGCTGTGCTCATGGTTCTCAATCTGATGGATCAGCCACTCTAGGAGTTCCTAGTATTACAAAACTGAAGGACCCATTATTTTCAAGTGGACCATTTTCAGAGAAAGAAGTGCAAAATTCCACCTCTGATATTGTTGAGGAATCATTTAGTGTGGCTGGAAACTCTCAAGCTTCTGTATCCGAAGAAAAAATTGGAAGCAGTAGAAAGGTTCAGTCTAATGTAACTAAGAGAGAATACATGCTACGACAAAAGTCACTTCATGTGGATAAAAACTTTCGAACATATGGACCTAAGGGCTCATCAAGAGCTGGAAAGCTGGCTGGTTTGGGGGGTTTAATGCTAGATAAGAAACTAAAGTCTGTTTCAGCTTCCACTGCAGTAAACTTTAAGAATGCTTCACTGAAAATAAGCAAGGCTATGGGAATTGATGTGGCCCAAGACAATGGGAACCATAATCTTTCCACCCTCGACATTCCTTCTTCCTCTCTATCATTTAACTTGGAAAATATTAACACCATTTCTCCTTTTTCTAAGACCAATGTATCATCTTCAATGCCCGCACCTAGTTCACCACCTGCATTACCTGCAACTAATACTTCATCTGTGCTACCAACAACTGATATTGATCTTTCTCTTTCTTTGCCTGCTAAAAGTAATCAACCTTCATTCTATCAACTGCAATGCTGAGTCTTCTACTAGTAGTTGTGGAGAAACCATGAAAGTCCTTGGACAGGGTTTCCTAGAGATAAGAAGGACGAGATGGTTTTGAATTCTAGTGCCAAGAGTTCGGGAATTACAAAATCAGCTCACGAGTGGACAGAGTGGCAAATCATAAGGTCATGCAGGCTGCAAGGAGGCTAAGTAAGGACAAGGCTGAACTCAAGACTTTGAAGCAAGAAAAGAGGAAGTTGAACGGCTGAAAAAGGAGAAGCAGACTCTGGAGGAAAATACAATGAAGAAACTTTCTGAGATGGAACAATGCATTTGCAAGGCTAAGGATGGGCAGGTTGAACTAGCTACACTCTGCTTCGGAGGCTTGAAGTGGAGAATGCTGCACTACGACAGGATATGGAGGTTGCAAAATTACGTGCCACGGAATCAGCTGCTAGCTATCAAGAAGTTCTAAGAGGGAAAAAAAACACTGATGAAAGTTCAATCATGGGAGAAGCAGAAAATGTTGTCAAGAAGAAACACACAGCGAAAAACGAAAAGTGAAACCAACTAATACAGAATTTGAGCAGGCCAGAGATCTCCAGAGCAATTGAGGTATGTTTTAATAAGTAGTTCGTAATTCTTATGAGTTTTACCTACCGTCTTTTATTGCCTTAATTATTAATTTTGACAACTTGGAATAGAACTGAAAAAACATGTGAAAAAAAAAAGTGTTGAAAAAAAGCAAGAAAAAAAAAACCCCCCCACCTCCCCAAAAAAAAAGGAAAACAAAAAAAAGAAACTGGACTTAGATTCTAATGCAGATCATTTTGCACATCTTTGCTGTGCTTAGTTCCTGACTTCCTACTATGTTTGCATACTACTGGTTGGTGTTTTCTCCCCAGTTAAAGTATTCCAGCATGTTCTCCTTCCTTCCTTGTTGAAGCCTTTTTGTTTAGCCAATTCTGTAGCCGTTGAGCTTTAAAAGAAGTTACAAGGTGTAAATTGTTATCTTTGGATTTTTCCTTATAAAGGTGGATCTTACATCTCATTTGTTGTTTTTTTTGCTTAATATTGAACTCCAATTCTTATATGTATTTTCTTGCTTGGTTGGTGTTGGTTTGCATTTTTAATATGTGCACTTGTTTCTATAAATATTCCGAAGATTTGTGTGTATTTTCCTAGTTTTGTATTTATAGATTTCTCATTGATTTTCGACATTCTTGAATTTCTCCATTTGATGATGGGTTTAAATATATCAATGGTCGTACTCTTGTACTTAATTTGCACTGTTTTCTTAGTTCTATTAACTACGTGGCAAATTGTGGGCCCTTTCTCATCGACAAGGAACATATCTCAGGGTAGATGGAAGTTAGAAGAGAGAGCAAAAGACGAGCTGCTCGTGCTGGCTGCTTCATTGAGAAAGGAGAGAGAACAAATCGAAGATTCAGTAAAAGTAAAAGAGGATACAATTAAATTGAAAGCAGAAAACAATCTTATAAAATACAAAGACGATATCCAAAAGCTTGAAAAAGAAATCTCTGTGTTGAGACTTAAGACCGATTCTTCAAGAATTGCAGCTCTTAAGAGAGGCATAGATGGAAGTTATGCCAGTAGGCTTACAGATACCAGAAATAGCACCGATCACAAAGAGTCATGGTCCCCGAATGTCTCGGAATCGATGAAGGATCTTTACGAGTACTCTGGGATGGGGGGCGTGAAGCGGGAACGAGAGTGTGTGATGTGCCTTTCAGAGGAGATGTCAGTGGTTTTTCTTCCCTGCGCCCATCAAGTGGTGTGCACAACCTGCAATGAACTACATGAAAAACAGGGTATGAAAGATTGTCCATCTTGTAGGAGCCCGATACAGCGGCGTATTCCAGTCCGTTATGCTCGCTCGTAATTGGTTTTCATGGTGAGTTGAGTGTTTTTGAATAATGTTCTGGGACTCCTATGGAATGGAATAATGCATTTGAATTACCCTTGTTAGAAAGTGTTGTGGAAAATCAAAGTTTGGCTGCTATGTTGGTGTTATTGTCAATGCTTACCTTACATCCCTCAGCAACTGTTGAACAAGGTACTCGTACTCTTATCCTAAGCTTTGATCATCTAAGAAATTTGGCTCCCAGATGACCAGTAGTAGGATGATGCAAGATAAAGATAAGTCTTATCTTTCAACTGCGTTTTCCTTTTTTCATTCCGGTAACCATTTGATTTTTGAAAATTGGATTTGTTTTATCAAAATTTCTTACTCATGGTTTTTATATTTTCTATGTAGACATTAGAGTCCTTAGCCAATTTCTAAAAACAAAAACGAGTTTGTTTCAAATTTTGGGTTTGATTTTAAAATACTCTTAAAATATACTCAACAAAACATTGAGAACTATCCAAGTTATTAGATTAAAACAAAAATAAGAAACCAAACGGGCTATTTTTTTGGGTTGGGTTAAGTTATGATTTTATTTTGGTCTAGTTAGGTAGGTATATATATATATATATTAAAAAATGGATTTTTTTTTTTTTTAAAAATAATTAATGTTTCTATCAAAACTAGTCTAGAGTGGTACCAATCTAAGTTATTAATTTGGGGGGTTGAATTTCATTTTTGGCCATTAAATTTTGGATTGAATTTTCATTTTGATCCTTAAAATTCAATTTTCAATGTTCAAAGATTTTGGGAAACGGCCAAATTGGTTAATTTTTCTTTTATGATTTTTGGAGGCCCATTGTAGCAATGACTTATTGTTAATTTTATATTTCTTATTTGTTGGCTTAATAACAAATTGAACTAAAAAAACATTTAAGTTAATTAAAAAGAAGTATTGATTATTACTCATTCCAATTTTTCAAAAGTGTTAAGTAAAAGAAATAAGTAAAAGAAAGGGACCAATTACAAATATAGCAATTCAAAGTATTTGTAGATATAATACAATGTAAAAAAATCTGTTGATCACTTATAGGAGTCAATAGAGTCTTTCACGAATAGATTTTATTATATTTGAGATATCTTAATAATAAGTTAGACAACAAGAATCAACAAAATAGTATCCATCCACTTTTTCACGACTTCTGGAAGCCTTGCGTTCCCCTTTTCTTTTTGAAGATCTCACCCTTCTCCTTTCTCCATGATTTTAATTCAATTAGCCTGAAATAAAATTGAAAGAAAGCCCACTAAATGGTATTGGCCTATGAGAAAGTTTAGAAATAGGGTCAAAGCCCAGCCCATTTATGTAGAAGGCCCACAGAAACCCATACAACCAACAACATTTGGTTAGGGTTTGGTTTACATGTCCAGCAAAGTAGAGGCATCCACTTGCTTGCAAAATCCACCACAAATATCACAAATTTTGTTCCACAGATGTGCTGGGGCACTTTTCTTGTTTGCCATTGGTAGGAACCTATATGAAATGCTATTATATTTGCTGTTAAAATGTTTTCTAAATATTGCAAATATTCTTTAATAGTTAATTGAATAGCTTAATTTCATTAGACAATATAGGAATTACATGTTTATGTGGTGTACCACCACCTTGATTTCTTCTATGTCTATGATGGTCATGTTAATCTTAGCGGGCGACTATTTTTAGTTTATTGTTAATTTAAATAGATAATTGTCATATTAGTTCATCGTCACTATTTGACTACATGATTGACATGGACTAGATTGATAAGTTTATAAATATATACCAACAAAAATAAAATGAATCAAATCACACTAACTTGGATATAGATTATTGAGCGATTTAACAATTCTTCATCACAAATGTTTGATAATATTAACCATGCCTACGGTATTTTTTTTAATGGACCAAACTAATAACTATCATCAACTCCAAAGAAGTGGCTAAAACATCCTTGAGCAAACAAAGGCTTAGAAAATATGACTCGAAAAAAAAAGACCCAAGGGTATAACGGTCAACCTGCACGTGGTCTTCCATAGACATACAACTTGACTCCCAAAATGGCCAATCCTGGTACCCCAAGTGTAACAAGTTCGAATCTAGTTTAATTGATTTATATCCTTAGCCAAAATGTCAAGATTTGAATCTTCGCTTTCAAAAAAAAAAAAAAAGTTGTATTAATTTCTTTATTTTTATTTTTTTGAAAAGTTGTTTTTGAATATTATTAATTTTTTTTTTTGGAAAGAAACTAATCAAATGACGGAAAATTGATAAAATTAAACTTGAAAACAAAAAGCTATATAAAATATGATACGCTTCCTAAAAATAGTTTTATTTTTTTTTTAACCTTTTTAGAAGTGAAATTATCTTTTTTTTTTACCCTTGATTACAAATACATCCTTATCAAATTTTTATAAATGATTTTCAAATTACTTAAAAAATGAGTTTCAGCAATTTGGCTAAAGTGAGTTTTAAATTATTGCATCACTTTGTTATGTGTGGAGAGGAAGATAAGATAGAGGAGGAGTGGAGGACTAGTCCTCTATCCTTGTGTCCAAGACGATGCCACGTGTCGCAATCCTGTGACTACGATGTTCCTTCCGTCCAACAGTATGGGAAAGGTCCCACCGGCGTCACAATTTTCCCCATAGGTGACCTCTCACCAGAAATATCAATACCAATTGACGGAACTACCCTCAACAAATCATTGAATTACGTCCAATTCCCGAGTCCCAAATTTGTGAAGAACGAAGAAAGAGTAGCATTATTGATATGTGTGCCACGCCAATGGAAGAAGTGTGGTCAAAAGGGTATGTTCTAGTGGTCTCGTCTCCATAATTCAGAAAATTTGTCTGACCACGTGTTCTAAACTGATTAGGTCACTCTTTCTCTGGTCCACATGGAGAGGGCACTTTGGGAAATTCACATGTCAGTTGTTTGGACAAATAAAGGTCAAAACTTTGTTTGCAATATGGGACTTTTCTCCACAGTAATTTCATTCCATCCACTTACGTCGCTACTCAAAGCATTATGAATATATGGGCTCTCAGAAGGAGCAGAGAAGGGGAAGAAAAAAAAAGGAAAAAAAAAAAAAAAGAAAAAAGAAGAAAGAAAGAAAAAGGAAGAACAAGAAGAAAGAACCAGAAAAAAGAGGAAGCTAACTGTCATTTTTTCCCCTTTGTGTTACAGATACTGTGATCCTCAGTCCTCACAAGATTCACACATTCATTTTTGAAAGTTTCTACAACATTGCATATTGAAGGTTTATCTTCTTCTTCTTCTTCTTCTTTTTGTTTTTAGGCTGCCATGTTTGTTTACTTATCAAAAAGTTCCAAGAGTTTTCTATCGCGATTACCTCATTCTATTGCTCTAGAGTCTATTCTTTTTATATGAAGATTGAATCTTTTTTACTGATGCAACTTATCAGTGTGATAGATCAATGAGTTTTTAGCTTGTGACCATAATAGGAAATCTGGCTTTCAGGTTTGGTTTGAAAAGTTTCAGTTTGCTTCATTGTTTTAGTGGGAGTTTGCAGAAAAAAATGTATGTCATCTACTAACTGTTCGCGTTTTGTATGATACATGGCAGGGCTGATTGGAGAGGAAAGAATGTCCTCTTTAATGCATGGATCACTGCTGCAGACCATAGCAGATTGTGATCAAGGATTGTTGAGGAGGGGAAAGTACCATTTGGGTCATACCTATCTTCTCAAAGAAAAACATTCATCTTTGAGGACAAATAGGGGTGGCAGAAGTAAAGGTATTTGCTGCCAAGACTTGCATATCAGTAGCCCAAAGCCAGAGAGACATGAGCCTCCCAGTCGTCACGGTTCGAGAGCCGACGCGGTCCTTAGCCCTGTAATACCTACTACCAAAAAGGTTGCTGTATTTACTCTTGTGACTTTTGATTACTCTTTTCATGTCTTAAGTTTTTGGAGGTAAGTTCTTTCCATAGTTGTCAATTTGATAACTCTAGTGAGTGGTAGTGTCCTGTCAGGTTCATAACATGTATATTCTCCTTAGGATATGCAATTTAGCTGATTTTGATTCAGTTTCTTGTTTGAACAGAGAGTATTCACTTTTGGAAAAGGAAGGAGTGAGGGTAACAAGAGCATGAAGTCCTTGGTAAGTGCTTCTGTAACTTTTCAGATCATTTTTCCATCATAAACTGGTAAGAAATGCTGCAACCATTGAAGATATCTTTGAAACAACTGTGAAGAGGCTTATGCTAGTCATAAAATCACACACAATTGCTTGAGCATTTGTAGTGGGTACTAAAATATTCAATGATACCAGAATGTTCACATAGATTGATACTATTTACAACCATTGGACTCATAGCATACTGTTGTGCTGCTACAGTTGGGAGGGAAGGGAGCAAACCTTGCAGAGATGGCGAGCATTGGGTTGTCCGTTCCGCCTGGACTCACCATCTCAACTGAAGCATGCCAAGAGTACCAGCAAAATGGAAATAGATTACCAGATGGCTTGTGGGAAGAGATTCTGGAAGGCTTGGAAAGTATTGAAAAGGACATGGGAGCAGTTCTTGGAGATCCTTCAAAGCCTCTCCTTCTCTCGGTTCGGTCTGGTGCTGCTGTAAGTGGTCTTCCCTTTTACATCTACATATTAGTTCTCTGTTACAAATCTCAACTACTAGACCACTAACAGTGTTCATTTCACTTGATGTAAATAAATGGAAATAAATGCTAAAATGAGGGTGGGGAAGTTGGACTATGATTTAACAGAGTAGGCCATTGACATTGTTCATCACTCATCATGAAAAATTAAACATGGGGAAGTTCAAAGTTGGAGTGTGATTTTGAGGAAATGTTCAACTTGTAGAGAATGATCTAAGATAAGCAAATGATAGTTTCTTCCTTCTATGTGACTCAGAATCATCATGACTAATATCTCTTCTGTTGATGTCTAGATCTCAATGCCTGGAATGATGGATACTGTCCTTAACCTTGGATTAAATGACGAAGTAGTTGCTGGATTGGCTGCCAAAAGTGGAGAGCGCTTTGCTTACGACTCTTATAGGCGCTTTCTAGACATGTTTGGAAATGTTGTAAGTGTTTCATGTATAATTGTTTCCTGATCTATGCCTTCTGTTTTTCTTTTTTCTTCTTCTTCAATTATTGGATAACGGGTATCAAGCATTTTAGTTGATAAAAGGTATGAACCAACTGAACATATTTGGTGTCCATTTGAAGGTGATGGGCATTTCACATTCTTTATTTGAGGAGAAGTTGGAAAACTTGAAAATTGCAAAAGGAAAGGCACTTGATACTGAACTAACTGCCTCTGATCTTAAGGAGCTTGTGGAACAGTACAAGGATGCTTATGTCGAAGCTACGGGCGAAACATTTCCTTCAGGTGCTCTCATCATTAACATTCCTTTGTGAGCATAAAAAATAAGAGAGGCCTTCCAGCCAATCTTCCTGTTATTGTTTGACCGTTCTTGCTCTCAACACTTTTATTGATTTGCAGACCCAAAACAACAGTTGCAGTTAGCTGTCAAAGCAGTTTTCAACTCTTGGGATAGTCCAAGGGCCAACAAATATCGAAGCATCAATCAAATCACCGGGTTGAAGGGAACTGCTGTGAACATTCAATCCATGGTGTTTGGAAACATGGGACAAACTTCTGGGACAGGAGTATTGTTCACTAGAAATCCAAGTACTGGTGAAAAGAAGCTGTATGGAGAGTTTCTCATCAATGCTCAGGTTACATTCACTACCTTACAGCCGGTTTGGAATGACTTGAAAAGTGCTAAAAAATGTTGTCAAGTAAAAGAAATGATTTAAAATATTTTGAAAGTCATTCCAAACAGACCCTTAATCTTGGTTCTACTTCCTATTACTCCTTTCTTGTATGTAGGAATGTAAAGATCCACTATTTTCTGGCTACATTATGAAAAAAAAAAAAAAAAAACATTTGTTGTATCATTTTCCTTTTCTTCTAATAATCAGGGTGAGGATGTAGTTGCCGGGATAAGGACCCCTGAAGACTTGAACACCATGAATAATTGCATGCCTGAAGCTTACAAAGAGCTGGTTGAGAATTGTGAAATTTTAGAGAGACATTACAAAGACATGATGGTATTTATATACTAGTCAGAAATGGCATTCTGATAGCTATGTACCATGTCAAGTGACTAAGCTGGAATGTTTTCAAAATTTTCAGGATATTGAGTTCACAGTCCAAGAAAATAGGCTATGGATGTTGCAATGTCGTTCTGGAAAACGCACGGGTAAAGGTGCTGTGAAGATAGCTGTGGATTTGGTGAATGAAGGACTTGTTGACACTCGTACTGCGATTAGGATGGTTGAGCCACAACATCTCGACCAACTTCTTCATCCTCAGGCATGGTTTTCTTTGTCCTTCCTTTTATCAAACCTAAAACTTTTACTCATTGGACTGTTATCAAAATAAGTAAAGAAGCAACCGCACTAATCCAAGAAGTTGGGGGCCAAACTTGGATATCTACTAAAAAACAAATCAGGGTATCATACACAACCTCACCAGCATTTAATATCCGACTGAGTTTGGTTGAAATTTTTTAGCATGAGTACGATGTTGTTTTGTTGTTTGCTTAAATTTGCAAATACAGCTAAATTTATACATAGTCTTACATCTCTATTTCTATCTGTTGGCTCAGTTTGAAGATCCCTCTGCTTACAAGGACCAAGTAGTTGCAACAGGCTTGCCTGCATCTCCTGGTGCGGCAGTGGGGCAGATAGTATTCAGTGCTGACGATGCTGAAGCCTGGCATGCTCAGGGAAAGAGTGTCATCTTGGTATGTCCATGTTCATATACTTTGACAAAGATTCAGTCTCATTTTCACAGCATCATTCATTAATGTCTCATTTTTGTCAATTCCAAAGTTGTAAATTATAAGAAAATGAACAGTCAACTAATAGCAATCACCCTAATAGCACTCTGAACTCTTTCGTGGCTGTGATTTGTAAAGGTAAGGGCGGAGACCAGCCCAGAGGATGTTGGTGGTATGCATGCAGCTACAGGAATTTTGACAGCTAGAGGTGGAATGACTTCTCATGCTGCTGTCGTCGCTCGTGGATGGGGGAAATGCTGTGTTTCTGGTTGCTCAGATATCAGAGTAAATGACTCTGAAAAGGTCAGTCGTTTAACCTTTTTCTTCTTTTTCTTACGGGTGATACAAAAAACAACAATAGAATGAAGTGGATTGTGAAGATTACTTCATAACAATGCAGGTTCTTGTCATTGGAGATTTGTTAATCAATGAAGGTGACTGGATATCCCTCAATGGCTCTACAGGTGAAGTGATATTGGGAAAGCAGCCACTCTCTCCCCCAGCTTTAAGTGGGGATCTGGAGATCTTTATGTCTTGGGCTGATCAAATAAGACATCTTAAGGTGCTCGATACTCATTAGCCTTCACTAATTCCCAACTTCAAGTGATTGTGTTGTGTTTCTTCCAGCTAAATCTTTGATCATTCTATTCATTGATTGATAATTTGATGCTTTGATCATTCTATTCATTGATTGATAATTTGATGCTCTTGAAGGTTATGGCCAATGCTGACACTCCTGAAGATGCTCTTACAGCTCGTAACAATGGCGCCCAAGGAATCGGCTTGTGCAGGACAGAGCATATGGTAATTTCATTCATCTCTTCTATTCACTTTTTCATCATAGTCATAATGGCATCAGTATTCTCACTTTAAACTTTCAATATGATAAACCGTTTTCTCATTTATATGGAATATTTCAGTTCTTTGCATCGGATGAGAGGATCAGAGCTGTAAGGAAGATGATAATGGCAGTTACAGTTGAACAAAGAAAGGTGGCTTTGGACTTGTTACTACCTTATCAAAGATCCGATTTTGAGGGAATTTTTCGAGCAATGGATGGTACTTCCTCTCTCTTCCAAGAACTTGATTTTGAAGCCTTTCAAAAATATGGCATCAAACATTCAGCCTACTGCTTTCTGGCTGCTTGACATGTTACTTATAAGTAATTTCATATGCTTTTGTGATGTTTGCTGTATAATTTCAGGTCTTCCAGTGACTATTAGACTGTTGGACCCTCCACTCCATGAATTTCTTCCAGAAGGTGACCTGGAAGAGATTGTCAAAGGACTAACTGCAGAGACTGGAATGAGTGAAGATGAAGTGTTCTCTAGAATTGAGAAGCTCTCAGAAGTTAACCCAATGCTCGGTTTTCGCGGTTGCAGGTATGATATATCATAAATGAATGAATTTATCTTCAAAGGCAAAGATCACTGGAAAAAAATAACCATGCCATTGCCAATTTTATTCAAATCGTTTCTCATTGTGTCTGACAACATAGGCTCGGAATTTCGTACCCGGAGCTGACGGAAATGCAAGCTCGTGCTATCTTCCAGGCTGCTATCTCAATGAGCAATCAAGGAATTAAAGTTTTGCCTGAGATAATGGTTCCATTGGTTGGAACACCACAAGTACGAACTGTTTCTTTCTGTTATTAATGTTCCAATGAACATACAATTTTCTTTTCTTTGTTTGAGTTTGATAACACAGGAGTCTGAACCTCTGACCTCTTATTTGAGGGTATGTGCCATACCAGTTAAAACTATGCAGAACATAAAAGTTTCTTCTATAGAGACGATTCGATTAGCATCTTTACCGATCCATGTATATGTATCCGAATGAGATTCTTGTGCTTATTCTATATTTAGGAATCAAAACATAACATGACAGCTAAAACTGGAAGAAGAAAAATGCAACCTTTCTGTAGAATAATGGCATTTTTTATGGCAGGAACTTAGAAATCAAGTCAGCTTGATTCGCCGTGTTGCTGAGAAGGTGTTCTCAGAGATGGGTTCCTCCTTACATTACAAAGTTGGAACCATGATTGAAATTCCTAGAGCTGCTCTGGTTGCAGATGAGGTATTTTATAGATTGTACAAACTTTCCTCTATGCATTCTAGTCCTCGCCATAATGTATTTTAACATTGTAGGCCATACATCAAATTTTATATGATATTCATGTGAATGTGAAAACAATGTCTCTATCAGATTGAATTTGAACTAACTTAACATGAGATTATTCAACAAACAAACCAGTGTAAGAATTGGAAATGTCAGACAGAAAAGTGGAAGGTTAATTAACTGAACATATGGTACCTAAGTGATAGGTCATGAAATTCAATAGATGGACATGTAAAAAAAAAAAAAAAAAAAAAGAGAACAAGGACTAATAAGTTAAACAGAATACCACAAGGGTCTAATAATAAAGTACTGGAAGAACATACATGATCCATGGACTGTGCAGCTCAACTCTTAAGAACTGCTGCTGTTTGACTGACAGATTGCTAAGGAAGCAGATTTCTTCTCATTTGGGACCAATGATCTTACACAAATGACTTTTGGATACAGTAGAGATGATGTGGCCAAGTTTCTTCCTATTTACATATCCAAAGGAATTCTGCAAAATGACCCTTTCGAGGTCGGTGCCATTTCAAAAAATCCACTGTATATGTTTCTTGAAGAGAAGTTGGTTTTACAAATGAATTGGATATGTATTTGTTTTGTGGCAGGTGCTTGACCAGAAAGGAGTTGGGCAACTGATCAAGCTGGCTACAGAAAAAGGGAGGGCAGCTAGGCCAAGTTTGAAGGTACTCTTTCTTTAAATAATAATAAATAAGTTTTGAAACCAATATTTTCTTTAAAAAAGAAAATGAGCTGATATTGATGAGAAAGAGGATTAATAACAGGTTGGAATTTGTGGAGAACATGGAGGAGAGCCTTCATCTGTTGCATTCTTTGCCGAGGCTGGACTTGACTATGTTTCCTGTTCTCCTTTCAGGTTTGCTATTGTTTTGTCCCATTAAACATTCTATTTCTTTTAAACTAGTTAAAAATTTCATCAAATTAAATCCTAAACTTGAGCAAATAGGCTAGTTGGTAATCTTTTCAAAATCAAGCTAGAAAATAACTAGGTCCTATTTGATAATCATTTGATTTTTAAAAATTTAGCTTATAAATACTACTTTCACCTTTAACTTATATATATATATATATATATATATATTCTGGGTTTAAACTTGAAAATTAAAAGTAGTTTTCAAAAAGGAAAATTATTTCAAATGGTAAAACTGTTAAAAATATTTACAGATCAACGTCTATCATTGATAATTCTAAAATTTTACTATATTTTGTAAATATTTGGGTTTATTTTTCTATATTTAAAAATAGCCCTTTCAAAAACTTGTTTTTGTTTTTGGAATTTGACTAATTATTCAAGCGTTTCTTAAAAAAAATGTGAAAGCCATAGTATAAAATTACTAGAAAACAAACATAAATTTCAAAAACAGAAAACTAAAATTGAAATTGTTACTAAATGATGCTTGGAAAACCAACTGCAAGATTACCAAATATCTAGCTAATAGAAAAATTAAAAAAAATCCAACAATAATATAAATGCCCATAGTATAAAATGTCAAGATCGGAGAAAACAAATGTCGAATGAAGATGTATGGCTACAATACTATAAAGCTTTTCCTACTATCTTCATTCATTGTTTATCTTAAAAGATTGTTTAATAACGTGTCAAATGTCAAATGGAGGAGTATGTTCTATTATATTGTACTAGAAGTTTTTTCATTTTATTGAACAAAAAGTCAATCCCAAAGGAAGGGGTATTTGCTGCTTAGTCAGATACTAGAGTTCAATTTGTTGGGAATAAAATTTTAAGGTTGAAGTCAAATACAGTAAAAGAAAATAAAATTTGAAGATGAAACTTAAGATTTTCCAAATAATATTTGTGAAATGATTTGTTGTTTTATTTCCCTCTGATTTTTGTTGTTGTATCTCACAGAGTTCCAGTTGCTAGATTGGCTGCAGCCCAAGTTGCTGTTTAAGAGGGAGAGATAGAAAGTGATCAAATTGGGATATAAGTTTGTGGAGTTGTAAATAAGAATTGATTGGTTGTAGAGGAAGATAAAAAAGGAGACCTTCATAAAGTTTATGAAAGGATAGAAATATTGTATAAATCATTTACTTTCTTATTAAATGTATAGAAATATTGTATAAGAAAAAAACAAAGGAATAAAAGTATTGTATAAATATTAGAAATGGAAAGAAAGTTATTTTTTTCTGCTCATTTGCCCCAACCATTTTTTTTAAAAAAAGGAAAAATTATTTTCAAATGGTCAAAATTTTAGAAGATAGACGCTGATAGATATCGATAAAAGTCTATCAGTGTCTATCAACATCATTGATAGTTCTAAAATTTTACTATATTTTGTAAATATTTTGATTCATTTTTCTTTATTTGAAAATAGTCCTTAAAAAATATTGAAATTTGATAGCATAACAATTTAATAATTGTATTTTTAATTTTGTAACAATTTATTTCATATCGTAAAAATTTCGTTATAGATTCTATCAAAAGGAAGCAGTTTTTATTGCCTAACTATTTAGTTTATAAAATAAATTTGATCCATAATTAGTTTATCAATTAACATGTATAAGAATTTTCATTAAATTTTAATGATTACATTGGTAACTAATCGTGCAACTATTTTTTCATGAAAGTTTAATGATTCATATTATTGAACCAATATTGATAACAGTGACGAGTGACACCAAACCTAATCTTAGTTTTTAAGGCTATTATACATCTATAATCAAGAAAAAATTATGATCTAATCATTTGGTTTTTGTTTTTGAAAATTAAACCTATTTCATCCACATTTTTTATAAATATTTACATCACAGTTGTTGAATTTTTAGTCAAATTTTAAAAAACAAAATATTATCAAACGAGTCAATCTTTTAAAAAATCAAAATGAACAAAAGTGCAGAGAAAAAGCAATAAATTGAACGAAAACGATAATAAGAGCGAGAAAATGAACCAGAATGAAATCGAAAATGAGAAAATGAAATAGAAACAGAAAAAAAAAAAAAATCAAAGAAAGATTAAAATCTTTTATCGGGTTCCATTTCAAATTTTAAGGTCAAATAAGCTTAACTCAGCGCTGTTTGTATTGAAAAATTTTCAATTTTTGGTCACCGTACAAAAATGACCTAGTTCACGGTAGTCGGTACTGGCCTAGTGGGAAGGATCCGTCGCCAAACGACATCGTATTGAAAAGAATGCATCAGACTCTAGGCCAAACAGTAAACCGCTCGTTCTTCTTCTCCTTCTTCGATCCGCCGCCATAGTTGAATTGCGAAGCTCTGTCGAGACCCTCAATCTCTGAAACCCATCACTTCATTTTCAATCAGTTCATCACCATTGAATTCAGAATGGGGATCGAAAGCTACGTTCTGGTGCATAACATAGCCAAAAGGCACAATGTTGGCACTTTGGCCCGAAGCGCCACTGCCTTCGGCGTCTCGGAACTCCTCCTCGTCGGCCGTCGGGACTTCAACGCCTTTGGTAGCCATGGTTCCACTTCTCACCTCCGCTTCCGCCATTTTCATTCCCTTCTCGACGCCCAAAGTTTCCTCAAGGTTCTGCTCTCTTTCTTTCTTTTTTTCCCTTACGTTTTAGTTTGGTTATGGGTTTGTTTTGAAATTCGAATTGCGTTCTTCGGTTCTATAGGAGAAGGATTGCGATATTTGTGGGGTGGAGATCACTGACAACGCCGTGGCTGTCAATCAGCATCCTTTCAAGAGGAGCACCGCTTTTCTTCTTGGAAATGAGGTTGGTTGTTTGTTTTCATTCCATTGGCTTGTCATTGATCGTGATCTCTATATGCTTGTATTGGAATTCCCTTGTTTGATCTGTCCTTGATCTATTTCCAGGGAATTTCTGTACGCTGTAACTCATAATGTTGAATTGATAGGGGTTGTCTTCTATATGCTGCAGTCAGTTAACAAATTTCTCTATAATTCAATTCATACTTATGAGTTATGACTTAAAGAAGTCTCCTCGATTTGTTCTTGAGGTGGGCAAAACATCCTTGAGACTAGTGGGGTTGGCCACGGGTTCTATAATGCTAGAAATGAGCTCTGATAGCATGGTAAAAAATGATAACTACTTAATGTTTATCTAGCAATTATATTTTCTGTAATGATAATACAATATTTTTCCACCTTTGATATGATGGGATTAGAACTTGATATGGCTGGCATTATAGATCTCTTGCTTTATTGTAGGATCCATGTCTCTATGATGCTTTCGGAATTGAGATTAAGTTAGTGGCATGGTCATCTGTTATCTGGATTGAATTGGATCAGAATCATTTGGAAATAATTTTGACACTATTTTCAGCATCGAGTCATCCTTTTGATGGTTATATGTACGTTGTTTTTAGGGAACAGGACTTTCTGCTAAAGAGTGTGCAATCTGCGACTTCTTCATTTACATCCCACAATATGGTGTTGGCACTGCTTCTTTGAATGTAACTGTAGCTGCTTCCATTGTCCTACATCATTTTGGTGGTAATTGATTCAGACCTTTGCATTTTCATCTTCCCCTTATGAGTTTCTTTTGCTAACATGTCTAATGTATATCACCTGTAAGAATTATGAGTCTCTCTTAATATCACTCATTTGTAATTTTGGTTTTTGGCTGAGCAAAATTGTGAGTACTGTAAAATTACGCAATCTATGAAAGGTTTATAGGAAGAAATGCACATATATCTTAAAAGTATGTAAGGAGGCGCAGTTGTCTGATCTAATTATTTTTACCCGTTTCTTTGAGTCCTGAATCAGTTCTTCATAATGGGAAATGATCCCTTCAAGCCGAAACTAAGGCAACTGTATCCTAGAAATAACTATGCCTTGGTTGAATTGAATAATGTGGCAGTTCGCAATAGCTCACATGTTTAATGCTGATGATGATCATCTAGGTAGATTGATAAATCATCCTCCCATTGTCAAGTATACGTAGGTTTCTACTTTCTAATGTGCATATATCGAGATTTAAGTGAATATCAAGTTGGTTATGTCTTATTTGATTTAATGGAAATGATACTTGTCTCTTTTTCTAGATGTAAACCCAACTTTTCATAGACTGTATTTTTCAGTTTGGGCTGGATTTCCCGAAAGATGTCGCGACGGTAACAAGTTTATAGTGGCTGAAAGACCAATTAAACAGGCCAAGCGGAATTATTGCCCTGAAACAGAAGAATCTATTATTGAAGAGCGAAAATCCAGGAGGGAGAATGCTTCTAAAGGCTTCTTTGATGAGGGAGTGATTGATGATTCAACATCCAACCTTCTTGATACATTGTTTATTGACCAATGATTGGAGTTGGAGATGGAGTAGCTATTCTCTTATCACGTGCATCCAGAACCCACCGGCAGCCTGCAGGATCATTGTTGATTAGTACCATTACTGAAGGCATTCATTGTGCAGGAACCTGTTCTGGAGAGAGGAAATTCTTCTCCTTTGTCTTTATCGTTTTTACTCTAATCTTTGAATTTTCCTAGAAAGTTTGTGGAATTATATTTAGTTAATTAACTTGATGGTTGACTTGCCAAAAAAAAACATGGCCACATGGGGTAGGGTTGATTGAGGAAATGTAGGGTTGATACTGCTATCTTTTTGTCAAATAAAACCATGTACATGTAACATGATATGCATAGGAAATATCAAAATTTCTTTCTCATAATGTCTGTTTACTTCTCTCTCTTCTGACCACCGACCCGTTCCAACCCAGATACGTCTATCTCCTCCTTTTTCTTTTATTTTCTTATTTTTATACTTCCATTTCATGAGGGGGACCCACAACAACCAACCTTGAGAAAGTTTAAGATTTGATCAAATATGGTCATGGTCGCCAAAAATCAAAGCAAGCATTTTTTTATAAAGATGGTGAAATGAGAGAAATCAGATTTCAACTCAGAAGTGACGAAAGTTTCGAAACTTTTTGTTGTACCTACCAAGGAAAACTTCACCACAGCTAGACTCAGACTGGGAAGGTATCAAAAAGTCCTCTTTCACATCACAGTGATCCTTTCTGAAACAGAGGGTTTTGTCATTCTCAAGAGTCAAGTCCAATTGGAAGTTATTTTTCTAAGTTCAGTGGAAGTAGTTGGTTCCCTTTTGGTTTATTTGGAAAAAGGAGCTCAACAATACTTAACCATTGTCAACCTTCTTCTCAAGTAATGGAGTAGTTGTTCCTTGTCTTTATGTTATGCTTCTCTCTCTTCACTACAGTGCAACTCCCTACTTTTTAGTTGGGCTGTTGGTGGGATCTCTATGGATGCCCACATGACTTGCTGTGTCTCAAAGCCAAAGGGGAAACTTAGCCAATTCCCAGATTATTTAATGAAGTTTTGAGATCGTTACTGACATAAATAGAATTGAGAGGTCCTTCATTTAGCTGAAATGTTGAGGATCCTGAGGAGTGAACTTCGACGTCTCTGCTCAAGGTTATGGTGGCTGATATGGAAGCATCCGAAGCGCAGAGTTATTGTCAAAAGGTTTGGGAAGATGAATGTGAAAGGTCGACAAAAAGGCAGACCCGATAAAACTAAAGCCAGAGTTTATATGAAGAGCCAGTTGCGTGATTCTGTCATTGAAAGGCCATTTCGAGTTGCTACATTCAATGTTGCCATGTTCTCTCTTGCTCATGCTGTTCCAGTGGCAGATAAACCAGCAACATTCGGGTTCAGAAAGGAATGCAATTTTAGAAGCCCTGTGGATCATTGCCCGAAGAGTATACTAAAGCAATCTCCATTGCATACTGCATTAAGCAAGACTGAATCTCTCTCCAGATCAAAGCCAAAAGTTTCCATTAATCTTCCTGATAACGAGATTTCGTTAGCCAACAACAAGTTGTCTGCTTCCATGGAAGACAAAACACGGGGCTTATCAAAGACAACTGACAAAAGGTACTTTAAAAGCGAAGTCCCAGTAAGGTCTCCTGTGTGCTTTCCTTTCTCCGTAGCTAATTGGCACTGTGAAGATCACTCGACAAGTAGTAGAACCATCCTAGAGGTTCTCAAAGAGGCAGATGCTGATATATTGGCTTTACAAGATGTGAAGGCTGAGGAATCAAAAGGCATGAAGCCTCTATCTGATTTAGCAGCCGCTTTAGGGATGGATTATGTATTTGCTGAGAGCTGGGCTCCTGAGTATGGAAATGCTGTTTTGTCCAAATGGCCAATCAAAAGATGGAAAGTTCAGAAGATTGCTGATGATGATGATTTCAGGTCCTTAATTCTCCTCCTCATCACTCGTTAGGAGAACTTCAATGGGAAATTACCCATGCTCTTTTCTATTTCCTTTTCGTTTTCTATAATCGGTTTGTGTTTCGCCTTCTGGGAAATGGTAGTAATACTTAACTGATGGATCATTCAATTTGGATCGCAGAAACTTGTTGAAAGTCGCAATTGACATGCCAAGGATGGGAGAAGTTAACATCTACTGCACTCAACTTGACCATCTTGATGAGAATTGGAGGATGAGGCAGATTAATTCAATAACAAAATCAGTTGATTGTCCGCACATCTTGATGGGTGGTCTCAATTCTTTGGAGAGATCTGATTACTCACCTGAAAGATGGACCGACATAGTTGAGGCAATCTTCATGCTTGAACAAATCTATTATCTGAACATTTAAACCAAATCTATTGATCATGAAACCACTATGTCGACCATGAGAAGTTAATAAATTCAAAATTTTTCGGATGCAGTACTATGAGAAGATTGGGAAGCCGACTCCAAAGGTGGAAGTGATGAAGTTTTTGAGGGGAAAAGGGTACATAGATTCAAAAGACTATGCAGGAGATTGTGAGCCAGTGGTGATCATGGCCAAAGGCCAAAGTATGAGACACTGCTTATGCTCACGAACCATTTATCTTTGAAATCTACTGAAAAACGTTGCTAATTTCATATGTTTTGCAACACAGATGTGCAGGGAACTTGCAAATACGGCACGAGAGTCGACTATATCTTAGCTTCACATGATTCAACATTTAAATTTGTCCCGGGTTCATACTCGGTTGTTTCGTCGAAAGGTACTTCCGACCACCATATTGTCAAGGCAGAGTTTGTAGGAATAGGACAGAAAGCAAGCAGAGGGCAGAAGGATTTAAAGCAAAGGATTGCTAGGTTGACTCAAACATGTTCTTCGATAGGAATGTCATTGATGCATACTTAGATACTTTTTGTTAGGACTTTTCACTAGAATTGTAAATTTACAGTATACGAAAGTTTATCAGTTTGTTCTGTACTGTTATGGAAAAAGTTTGGATTCATAAAAAAAATTGTAATGGTTACATTATAATTTAAGATTTTCAATTTTGTCCCTATAACTTAAAAATTGGCTTTTTTTTTGTTTTTTTTTTTTGGGATAAAAATTTTAAGGCAGTTTTAATTTGATTGATTTCAAAAGCTTTAATCTAGTTTCTATTATTTTGGTGAAACCATGCAGATGATTCTTAGATTGTTCTTTTTCTTGTGTGTAAACCAACATAAAACGGAAATTAAATTTGACCTTATCAACTTCTATCAATTTTAACTTTTAACTTTGAATTTCATTAAATTGTATCCCATAGACAACTATATATAAAATGGGTTACAATTTTAATTCTTACTCTAGATGTAGTTCAAAGGATTTTTTTTCTTATACATCTTCAATTAATTATAAAACCTATGTAAAATATATAATTGGTAAAATTAGAGAGAAATGCCATTAGAGCTAAATTTTTATGTTGAGTTTTATGAATTTTGACAGTTTTTCAATTGTTAATTTATATATTGGTTGAACTTATTTTTGTTCAAAATTATATCTATTGAAATTAATGAGTTTGGGAAGTTCTTTATATTGTTTTTCGTTAAATTTAGTAAATTGTACATTGGAAATTGGATAAAGTGAAAATTAGAACATTTTTTAAATTTAGGATCTAATTTGATGAAATGGAAAGTCTGAAGTTCAAATTGATACAATTTAATAAGTTTGGGGCTAAAATTGATTTTTAATTTTTTTTGCCATAAACCATAATACAATTTACTTAACTAAAAAAAATATATAAATTTTTAGCTGCATAAATAAAAAAGTATCATGTATTTTTTTTTATAGGAAAATAGATTTCATTAAATCAAAGAGAAGAAACCATACAAGAGTTACAACTTGACCTATCAAAATTGACAAAAGGACCCAACCAAGAGGGGGTGGAATGAATCCATGTCCCACATTAGCCCAAGCCCAAGTAGGAAGTTGATGGCCCACTTGGTTACAAGATCTTAGAATAAAATTAAGAGATTTTTACACAAAAAATCATCTTTGGCCATATATTTTCATAAATGTCCTTGAATTTGATTTTTTTTTAAAAAAAAGTCATTTACTACTTTTTTTAACAGTTTTATCCTTTTTTTCATTTATTTATATCCAATTTTTATATATATTTCACTATTTACGAAGCTACCTTAATGATGGAGAGAGAAAATATATTTAATATAATTTTTTCATTTTTCATTTGGAGAGAGAAAATGTATTTATCGTAATTTTTTTTTTCAATTTTTCAATTTGGAGAGAGAAAATGCATTTAATGAAAATTTATTTATTTATTTTTATTTATATTGGTTTTTACGTATTAACTTTTTGTTTTTTTTTTACGGATTCATGGTTATTTTAAATATACCTTAGAACATTTATTAGGTATTTGGAAATATTCTAACCAATACATGAAATATATTACAATTTATAAATTAGAGATTGACTCAATGCTTGATATAAATCCCACCATAAACCAATATATGAAATATATCATGGTATATTTTTTTCCCCATTTTTCAATTGGAGAGAGAAAATGTATTTAATGAAATTTATTTTCTATTTATGTTGGTTTTCATATATCAACTTACTGTTTGTTTTTTTTTTTTTTTTATGGGTTCATGGTTATTTCAAATATACCTTATAACATTTTGTTAGGTATTTGGAAACCAATCTATGAAATATACCACAGTTTATAAATTAGAGATTGACTCAATGCTTGACATAAATCACAATATAAAACAATATGTGAAATATACTATGGTATATAAATCTTCATAAATTTCATTTATATCATAGTATATATATCATATATACCATTTAGGTAGTCAAAAATCACAACAATCAAAATTTGTATACACTACAACAAATGTCCCTTTTAATAACATCTTAATATAGCATCTTATAGAAATCATTATTAAATGAAAAGAAATTAAAAGGCGCGCAAGGGAATGAAAAAAAAATTAGGGCACACTTGCGTACCAAATTTCCCTTTTCCACATCGTGCGATCAGTATACTCACTTCTATCGTGCATACCTCTTCCAAATTTCCCTTTTCCAAATTTCCCTCTTCCACACCGTGCGTACCAAATTTCCCTCTTTCCCCATTTCTCGCGTTCTTCTGCCTCCCCCTCTCTCTCGTACATTTTCTCCGATCCTTCACTTCTGTCGTTCTCCTTATTTTCCCTTTTCCACCTCTCTGTCATTCTCCCTATTTTCGTGTTCCTCCATTCGATTTCTCCACCTCTCTGTCGTATGTTTGTCATTTGCCATCTCTCCTTCTTATACTCTATTCATCTGCTCGTCTCTCATCTTCGACTCTGGGAATCTCTCCATCTTATACTCTGTTCATGCACCATCTACACCGTTCGTCCAAGTCTGCCGTCAGCAACTCCACCATTAGTCTAAGTCCTACCGTCTGCAACTCCACCATTTGTCGAAGCACAACTTCTTTATTCTCATTATGTGATTTGTAAAAAGGAACAACTAAAGGGACACACTCTCCTTGAGGTACTCACAAAGCTTCTATTTTTATGTTACTTAAAATTTTCCTTTATGTTTCACAAATTATTTTACTCACAAAGCTTTGTCATTATTTTTTCCAACTTGATGGTGGCTCTATCATTCTTTTTATTTTCATAATCTTGACAATTCGGTGTATTTTGACATGGTATTAGAGCCCAAATCCTAGGGTTTTATACTTCTCAATCTACTGCTTTTGTCAGCTCTCTGCCTCCATCAAAAGGTTGTTAATGGAGGCAGATCCATCTCTGATCTACATTGCTCTACCATATGTACAAATCCAAAGCTTCCCTGCCCATTTTCCAATCGCACGTGCTTTCGTCGTCGACCAGATTGTGTGTTCGAACCTTTATGTGTGCAACTTCGTTCTAGTGTTGGTGTTCAACCATTCAAACTCGATCTGGTCCAAAACTCGATCCTCGATCCAAGTCTTGATCCGGTCTAGAACTCGACCTCGATTCCCCACTCGATGCTCACCTACTTGATACTCACCCACTTGATGCTCCCCCACTCGATGCTCACCCACTTGCTTTTTTTTAATAGGTTTTATCTTTTTTTCCCTCTATATTTATGCTTTATGATTGTTTATGCTACTATTTTTTCCCTCTATTTGTGGTTATTTTAGTGAATCTTTGCTTTGATTAAGGAAAAGTTCAAGTGAAAATGCAATTAATCATTAATGAGAGGATTGAGAAGAAAGACAAAAATCTCATTGAAGAAATTAGAATGCCCAATTTCAATGGCAAAGAGTTGTTCTTTTCCTAAGAGTAGGAGCAATGAGGTATGTAAGCTTATGTTTCATTTTACCATCTGTTGAATTCGTAATACTCTTCTACACTCTCATAAGTCGTTCATTTATTGAGAGAGGTGTTATTATCTTTCCAATATACAAATAGTTATTATTTATACTCTTTTTTGGATTGACAAAGCATCTCCAAGATTATTGGTGATGGGGAATGAGATCCTTCAACATTCTGGTTATTAAAAAAAGGATGATAACAAAGTAGAATCATATAGAGATATAGAAACTTGTAGGAGTTTCCTGCTTGGAGCTAATGCCTGAGTATTTTACATTGAAAGTAGAAAAAAGTAGAACCATCTGTTGAATTTCTTAATGCTCTTCTACACTCATTGTTTTTTGGATAATATGCAGTTTTTGGTGTCAAATTGAATTAAGAATAGGGAATACTTAGCTCGTCGTAACTTAGATATTTGTGAATTGATTTTAACCATTGTGCCTATCCTTTGTTACTTTGAGTTAAATAATCAACATTGGCTTTCTTTCAAATGATTATTTTATTATAGAATGATTTTATGTTCTTGTTCTCTTAAGGGGTTGTGTTATTTGTCTCTTATTTTGTTAAGCGGTTGTACTTTTGTGTTCTTATTCTATTAAGGGGTTGTATCTTTGTTCTCTTAAGAATTCAGAGAAAGTTATGTTGGTTATTTTTTGCAATTATAGGCTCAAAACTAATGCCTTCTGTTGTTCTTTATGATTGCAATATAACTTGAAGATGGAGTTTATGATTTTTCCTTTAGATTCAAAAGTGGTCTTATAAAATTTCAAGTGTAATATAATGTACCATTTTGGAAGATATCAGGTACAAGTTAGAGTTTTTTCTTTTATATTTTTTGCACGAAGTTGACTTGTAACAAAATCTTTTGTTTGTATGTTTCTCGATTTTACTTGTGTATTTCTTTACAGATTCATTTGACAGGTTGGCTCCCTTCAATGGAGTAAGTAGCAAATGAAAATACAGGGTAAATAAAGTCTATGAAAATATACTTCTAGTTCACTTCATGGCTTTTCAATTTCGTCTATGAAAATATACTTCTAGTTCACTTCATAGTTTTTTTAATTTTATCTTTCATATTAGTTCTCAACGTAAAGTAAAGTCTATGTCCCAAACTCTCATCTACGACCTTCATATCTCATTTAGATGTTGAATTTTTGCAAGACTTGCTTTCGGTCAAGGAGAAATGCTAGGCTTTAATGGAGATGCACATATCACTCAACATATTTGTGTAAGTTTAGTTTTGTATTAGTTTTTGTTCGTAATGTTGAAAATTCTTAATTTTGCATTTAAGTTTGTTGTTGGCTTGACCAAATGTCTAGTGCTAAAGACTTTGACTTTTCTTTAGGTATTGATCTATGGTTTCAAGAATACACATCTTTAAAGTAAGTGTTTGCTTCAATCTTCTTGTTTATGTTAATAACTATGTAAACCCTTGATATTATAGGTTTATTGAATTGAAGGTAAAGGTCGTGATTTCTCTATTTTTGAACTTTGGTATACTCTTTAGTTGCATGCAGTATTTTTTACCCCTCATAATTGTGTTTTACAATTTTAGTTTTACATCATGTTCCACACTCTATTGTAGAAAAATATTGTCACATTTGATGAATGAGTTTTGAGTTTGATGGTAAATATATGTTCTTTTTGTAGAGGGATAAAAGACTTCTTAGATTTTTTGATGTAAATACTAATAGTTGCATCATTTTAAAAAGATGGAGACTAAATGATACTTATGTATCTTGAGGAAACTAGAAAGTTGGGGTTTTGCATTGTTTTTTTCTTTATCTTAATGTAATTTGTACAACATGTCGACCCCACAAAAAAGATGGTTATTTTTATGGAATGTTGTATTGATTAAAGCATCCTATTACGAGCGATATTTATACTACTGAAAAATTATTTTGATTTAAATGTGCTTACATACAATATTAAAGATTTATATGATTATGGTTGATTTTATAACTTCATTTGTAATAATTTGTTACTGATATAAAGTGTTATGTAAACTAAAACAATTTGATCAAAATCGACTATCAAGGCGAGATTCAAAATGCAATATGGTTTTTATAGCAATTTTTTATGATTGTAAAAACTGCAATCAAAATTCAATTATAGCATTTAATGTTATGTAAACTTTCTAGAGCATTAAAATTATGTGATAAAAATGAATATTTTATAGCTTTTTTCATAGCATTGAAAAAATGTTATAGAAAGTCAAAGACTTTCAATAACGTCGGCACAATAACATGTCTAAAATACTATAGAAAGTTTTTTATAGCGTTTTTTACCGCTATAAAAAATGCTATAGAAATTCTTTTATAACGTTTTTTTACCGTTATAAAAAACGCTATAAAAGACATTCTATAGAGTTCTTGGCTAACGCTATGAAATGTTTTCATAACATTAAATATGTGCTATCAAAATTGATTTTTTACAGCGTTAAAAAAACGCTATGGAAAGTCAGGGACTTTTAGTAACATGGGCTACGACAACATGTTTTTTTAAAGCTATCGAATGTAATATTTGTTGTAGTGATATATCATAGTATATGAAGTATAAATAAAAAAAAGTTATCGTTTATATCAAATAAACGAATACATATATTGCAGTATTTATCAAATTTCCTATCAAAGCTAAAAAAAAGAAAAGATACAAATGCGTCAAAGTATATATAAAAAATATGAAAAATAAAACTAAAAGAGAAAAAGAGGGAGGAGGAAGAAAAGGGAAAGGAGAAAGGAGAGGAAGGGAGAAGGAGAAAAGAGAGAAGATGAAGAAATGATCTTGAAGCATGGGAAGAGAGAATATATGCACGTGAGAGAATATATATATATAATGTAGTTGAAGGTTAAATTATAAATAACTACCAAAATAGAGACCAATAGATCTTTTTGGTTAAAAAAAAATGAAATGTTAAATATGAACCTATTTATAAGGTCTTACGTAGAAACCCCTGAAACTCATTGTATTGGTCTTCCTCATCCACGTTTTAATCTCATCAACAATCACTCCCACTCCTGACGTCATGCCCTAGTCTTCATTAATAGCGTGCACCAGAAGTTGGGCATCCAACTCCACCTGAAGAGATGAAGGAAGAAGATGATTCGCCATCTTCAAATCGAACAAGAGGGCCATAGCTTCGACCTCCAACGCCCGAATCCTATTCGGTATACACTCAGTAGCCGCAAGCACCCCCTCTCCCTTGGAGTCTCGAATAATTGCTCCCACACTGACCCTTTACGATTCAGGCCGGCACGAAGCGTCGGTGTTAAGCTTAAATATTCCACACGACAGCGGCAACCAGACCGATTGATGGATAATGCCAGTCCGATTACCATTTGTCATAGAGGTCGGGATAGCAGAAGATGACTTAGCTTCCTTAAATTCATTGATGTAAGGCAGCACCCATTCAGCCTTGATCGAAACATCGACAATCTGAGTTTGCCGAGATTCGCTATTTCTATCCATCCACAAAGCCCAACATCCAACACTGAAAATTTCCAGATTCAACCCACTCCCCTCCATAGCCAACGGAACCAGGACGCCGTTTAAAGGCACCGCTTAGGCCAATGTTGGTAGAAACTCAGGTACAAGATAATTCCATAATTGCTTTGCTCTTTCACAAGTAAGAAAAATATGATCTCTTGTTTCATAATGTTTACTACATAATGCACACCACAGATTTGAGTGAACTGTTCAGATGCACTAGTTCTGATTGGTGGGTAGGATTTTATGAAGCAAACGTCACATAAAAATTTTGATCTTATTAGGAATCGAAAGCTTCCGTAACCTCTTCCACCACCAAAGTCAATCCCCATTTGTTGAGCTAGAAGCTTCAACATTATGATTGATAAAAAGCTTATAAGCGCTCTTGGTGGTAAACACCCCATCTCTTGAATAATGCCAAATCCAATCATCCGTGCGATCTGTCTGACAAATAAGGATAAATAAGATTACCTCCACATCATTGGCACATAAAATTTCATTCAATTTGTCGAGTGCCACCTTCCTTCATTGATCAAGTGACTTACCTTTAACTCCACCCTCGTTCGCCAGAATAGTAACGGGGCAAAAGAGATGTTCACAAGGTAACCATGGTGATCTAAAAGCCAAAGTGTCTTCTTCGTTCCCAATTCTTCTCCTAATAACCTTCCTCATAAATTTCCAAGACATTGGATGTGGATAATATTTACCCTTAAAAGGACGAGCAGCCAAAGAATGAGGATTCAAAAACAATCTTCACACCTGTTAGCTATAAGAGCTTTGTTAAAACCTACAGGTTTCTGAATATCAAACCACCTCTTTCCTTTCGGATAACACATCTTCTCCCATCTCATCTAATGAATTTTATATTTTTGCTGAGACGATCCCCACCAGAAACGAGCCATATAACGGGACAAATCATCACAAAGAGTCAAAGGGAGCCTTACACAAGACATTGCATAAATGGCAATCATCTGGGCAACAATCTTGATAAGTACTTCCTTCCCTCCCACGAAAAAGTAACTCCCATTCCAACCCGCTAGCACTTTTGCATCATTTCCTTAATATAGTTTAAATCCTCATAATCCACGTTATGACTAAAAAGGATTGAAGATTTAGAATAATTAACACATTGGCCAAATGCATCTTCGTAACGCTTTAGAATGTCTTTAATCACACCTCTTCTAGCAGAAGCTATTGGGATTGATGTCCTAAATCTCGTGGTCTTGTAGTTTGTAATTGTATTTGTACAAACATTTTATTTATCTAATAAAATAAGAGATATTTTATTCCATATTTGGTTGTATTAACAAAAAAACCAATAAACTAAGATACGAGATTATCTAATGTAACTTAAATATGTATGTGGGGGACATACAAGTAGATCATGTTTAAGTGATAACCTGAACGGTTTATAGTAGATGAATAAAACTGAGTACCTTAGTTTGGTGACACTACCGATAAAGCTTGCTTTATAGTTATTACAATTGTTGTAAAATGCTACAAATGATCTGATTTTAGTAATTCATATGGAGACATGTGAGTGGAGTATCCTATACAAAGAGTTTGTATAAGACCGGACCACGAAGTTGATAATCTCTCTTTATAACACCATTGCTAGAAGAGACATACGTTTCATCAAGATGACCATAGGTGACTTGACCTGAATCCTGAGTGAGTTGTGAATTCCTGCCTATAAAGGCAATCCTTTAATCTATATGGGTGAGAGTGATCAGATTTGCTGACTCAATAAGCCTACAATTTTGGGGATTCATCTGATTGGGGCGCAGAGAACGCAGTTACACAAATTCACTCCTTCCCTACTTTTAGGGTAAATAGAGAAATTACTCCCTTAAGAGTTGATTCCAGGACTTGAACAATGTGGTGTCACACCCTCTCCAGGCTTGAGAAGGGTTCGATTATAGTTAGACTAGAACTAATTATTCATTAGAGGGATCGGTGATACTTAAGGAGTTAAATGTAACTATAGGGTAAAACGATAATTTTGGCCCAGCTATACTTACGAACAATTTGTGAAGGGTTAATGTTGATTGGTTATCCAATGGACACAAAAGTATATCTATAGTGCAAAGAGTGCCATTGTCGGTCTTTAGTGGAATGACTATTTGAAGGTTGATTAATTTAATTAAAAAGTTTAATTAATTAATCAATTATCATTGGAGCTTCAATTTATAGGTCCATAACGTCCCCTCATTAAGCTCAATTAGGATTAATGAAAATCTAATTAATTTTGGATTAATTTGAATTGTTTAAATTAATTAAAGAGAATTATTTATATGAGATATAATGTATATGATGTATTATAATATAAAGTTTTAATGAGATAAATAAATATTTGAATATGATTTAAATATTAGTTATATGAATATATTCATATAAAAACTATACGTTAAAATTAATATGAATGTGATTCATATTGATATTATAGGTTAATTGAGAGATTGATTGTAATATAATATAAACTATGAGTTATATGTTATATATGATATAACATGGTTATTTATCATAATAAAGTTGGTTATTATTTGAAAATAAAATTATGAATTATGAATTTTTATTTTTTAAATAATAAAAAGGAGGGAGTTATTTTTTAAATAACAACCCATTCCCCTTTGATCTATTAACTTATTTACGTTTTGATAGTGGGTGGGAGATTCATCGTCTTCTCTCTTGTTTTCTGGCTCCAAGATTCCTCTTTGTGAAAATTGTGGTTTCTCTCAAGCAAAGAAAACCTTTCTCCCGTTCTTCCCAGAATTAATTAAGAGTGAACCCACAACTCCACCTCGTTTCTTATCCTAGAGAATGGGAAGCCCTCGTGACGGTGCCTAAAAGAAATCTCATTTTGTTGGGTTCAGATTGTTGTGTTCGTGTGAAGAGTTCATGACATTGCTGTGAATGGAGAGGAAACGTGAAGACTTGGTTCATCAAGGGTAAGTCTTCCAATTCCCCATTTCCTCTAAATTTCACAATAAACTGTATGCTTAATTAGGTGTTGTGTAATGACCCAAATTTGAACGCATACAGGAAATTAAATGTCAAATAATAAGCAGGACGAAATTTTATTTAAAGGGGTAGAAATTTAGAAGAAGAAAAAAATAATAATTATGAATAATTGGAAATTGAAAATTTATTGGATTAATTGAAAATTTATTCATTATTAAAAAATAATGAATAAGAGAGCAGAATCAGGGAGGATTAATTGGAAGTTGGACGCTAGCTAATTCAGGAGACAACGGGCAGTAGATAACTTCTTTTTGGACACTACTCATTGGAAGAATTGGAGGTGAATTAATTACCCATATACTCTTAAAATTTGAAAAAGAGGAAGTAGAATCCACAAGCAGTGAAGGCAACCACGCGTGAAAACTAGCGAGATTGGAGAGAACATTGGAGAGACGAGATTGGAGAGAACATTGGAGAGAGCGAGAGTAAAGAGAGCGAGATTCTTAGCGAGACAGTAGGAAAGAGCGAGAGCGAGAGTGCGACCAGCGACAACGAGAGCGAGAGCGGAGTCGCGAGAGCCAAACCAACGAGAAAGTTGGAGAGAGCGAGATTTCAAGAACAAAAAGAGCGAGATTTGGACAGAAGCGTGGATTATGCGTTGAATTTGGCCACGATCTTATAGATTATTCATAGAAAACCCTAAAATTGAATACAAACAAAGAATGATGATGTAAGGGCAAACGTTAGCCAAGATTAGGTGTCTTATTGAGAGGAATCCTTAAACCCTAAGTAATTCTAAAGAAAGCCACCTGTAGGATGATTGTGTCACCACTGAGAAGAGCTAAAAACTACTATAAATAGGACCCTTTGCCGAAGATTTAACGCCATTCTCAACAAATCTCAGTAACAAAAAATCGTGTGAAAAAGTAAGTGTGAGTGAGGAAGTTCTGTGAGATTAAAAGAGAAAAGCTCGGGTAAGGTGCTGACCCAAATTTTTTTCTTTTGATTTAAAAAAGGGAAAGCTCTACCGATCAAATCAAAAGCAATAATAAGAAATAATTAGATCATAGTCAAGGTAATTAGTTTATCTCACCTCTCTTTAAGTGTTCTATGGTAGTGTACCTTTATTATTTGCATGATTATGTTAATTGTTTATATTGCATTACAAGTTTAGAACACGTTTCTCTACAAGGACCGCATGCATTATGTTTGTTCACGATTACGTTAAAACAAGTTTTAATTAGGTGTAAAGTTTACTTCCAATCTAATCTTACGTTTATGTTAATGGTTTGATGTTGATGCGACTCGGCCCTACTGACTGCATGACCCGCTAATCATCAGATGGTTTAGTTTCCGCTTAAGTCCTCATCTTCCTATCAGGGCGGAGAAATTTATGCTTTCCAGGGCTGTTAAGCATGTATGTTGCACCCCAGTCCTAATTTACATTTGTTTATGCTAGGACTAGAGGATGTATGGTTGCACCCCTCTAGTCCATATTACGTTTATGCTAATGTTGGATGCGACTTTTTCTATTGACTGCATGACCCGCTAATCAATCAGATGGGTTAGTTTTCGCTTAGGTCCTCATCTTCTATCAGGGCGGAGAAGATTTATGTTGGAAGCATAACCGACCACCACAATGTTATTATACGTTTTCGGTCCCGATATATGTTTTTCAGACATGGTTGCTTGTGATTATGCATTTGGTCACTACCTTACGTGAGAACTACTTACTGGGTATATTATATACTCATCCTATATTTTTACAAACTTTGTAGGTAAGGACACAACATAGATGGCAGAATTGGACGTCGCTCAAATGGCCAACCATCAAACTCACTATTATAGGCATATGCATTTTGTACCACCATACTAATGTTTTATGGATCTTGATGTTTTGATAAATAAACTTTTTATATAGTCTTTCTATCTAATTAATAAAATTTAGATATGTTCTTTGAAATTTTCACCAGAACTAATCTCATGATAGAAAAGTCTAAGTATGCATGTCGTAGTGGTCGAATCATAATGTGTAAGGATCCAGGCGTTACATGTTGTTTATCAAGTTTCCGTCTCTATATTATTGTGGTTTTGTAAAATGTAAAATAAAGACACGATGTTTCTACTATGGGTATTCACATATCCTTCAATTGGTATCAAAGCGCTGGTTGAGTCTCTATTTTTCATTTTCGAACCTCAAATTCAGAATTAATGGGTGAGTGTTTAGATCCTACATAGTGATGTATATTCTAGATTTTTGCAATTTTGATGTTTGCGAAATTGGCTTAGTTTTTACCACTTTTATGAAAGTTTGTAAGGGCCCGTTATTTTTAGGCATAATTATTGTATTGCAATTGTTAGATTTTATGCCCTGGTAGATAGTAAATGTAGCATTTGACCGATCATTAATAAAGTATTATTAATGTTTATTACAATAAATAATTATTGGTTATCTTGTATTTATCTTGCCTAAATAATCCTAGTCCAATAAACTAACATCCTAATCTATTATATGAGTCTCGAACTATATGTGGAGACATACGGGGATTAGTGTTTAAGGTACTGTGGATAAATTTGAGTACCTTATCCTGGTGACACTATGGATACAACTCACTTTGTATTTGATACAAATGCAATGATCCAACGTATTTGGGTAGTGGACATACAAGAGGGGGTATTGTAACGACCCGAACCCCTAGGACCTAGGTAAGGTCGTTACTAAAATAAATGCATGCAAAGAATTTAAAACGATGCTCAGTCATTTGAAATAAATGCTAATTAAAAACAAGAGAAATTCAAAAGACATTTATTAAATGCAATTGTTAAAAACAATAATAGGGTATCCATAAATCATAAAGGTTAATAAGTACATATGAAAAATAATTCTTAATAATAAGTTTCAAACATCAAAACTAATCATTAAGGGAAACATGAAAAGAACTCTAAATCTCATGATGCGGAAGCGTAAAAAAAACTAGTCCCAGTGGCTCGATCATGAATTCCGCTGCGCCATCACCGGTGCATCTCTACCCTTACCTGAAACATCAACATAAGAAAGAGTGAGTATAAAATACTCAGTAAGTAACCCCACCATTGGGGTCAGGCTAGACATTTATGTCCTCTAGATACCCACATATGGCACATAAATACATGTAATATATAAGAGACTGAGTCATACCCTATTGTAGTTAAGTATGTCCACAAAACTGGTGAATCCCGAAGGAAACACAAAACTGGTGAATCCCGAAGGAAACCAAACTGGTGATTCCGAGAAAACCAAACTGGTGAGCATCTAACTAATCAATAAGGATATTCATACAGTCTTAACGTGCTAAGATTCAACATTGTATAGTTCTAAAGCATACATAACAATCCTTAATACCATGTCTACATCACATACTCATATTTCTTAACAACATATTATACATCATCCATGCCTAACTTACATCATAAATCCACAACATGCAAGTATGGCTCAACACCAGTAGATCAGACAACGACATATGAAAACACATACTATCACATACTAACGATCAAGTACTTAAGTGTGTATGTAAACAATTCAGAATTCGTGCTAGAACATATTTTGATTCAGGTCATACTGTCAATCAATATGCTAACATTTACCATAACATACGCTTATCATGCTAGCATACAACTAAAGCCTGGCCCGTGGGCAGTTCCGCAGTAGTAAGATTAACTTACCTCGAAATCCAATTCCGATTTTTTAATCCAAGCTAATGATCTCCAACCAAAAACCCCTGAACTAAGTCCCCAATACAGAACATAACACAAATTTTAAATTCTTGGAACCAAGATCCATACAATACAAATTAAATTTTGGGATACCAATGAACTTACCCAACGAAACTTGATCACCAACACTCGTGAGATTTTCGACTCAAAAATTTCCTCTTAGCAAATTTTAGAACCTAAAGGACGGACGACTTGGAAACCTTCGAGAAACTAAAACCAAACTATCCATTAGTCCAACAACCAAAAGTGCCTAACAATCAACAATAAGGGTCACAACGCTTACCAAAATACTTGCCGAACGAACTCGAATTCGCTAAACAGCATGCTGCGCACTCCGAAGTACTCCAATCTTGGATCTGGATTCCAAATATAGAGATAATAAATTTTTAACCAAAATCCAAATGGGTAATCAAACTAGATCAACCAAAATCTTGCTAAAAATAAATCAATCGCTTACTCAAAGCACAAGTCTAGTGGTGTAGGCGGGTCCTGGCGATGAACAGGGCTGGCGGCGCTGGAGACAGCCGGCAGCGACGGGTGGGAGGCGGAGGAGAGACTCGGCTCGAATCTGGGCGGCGGAGAGCAGCAGCTCAAAATCTGGGCGAACTGAAGAGCATGTCTGACCGGCGGGATCTGGCCACGGAACCCACGAACGGCGGCGAGGAAGTGCGGGAGGGGGGGGGGGAGGGGGCTGCGTGAGTGAGGGAGAAGGTGAAGGGGGGTCTTTTTTATTTTTAAAAAAATACTAATAATAATGATGATGATGATGATGATAAATAATATAAATAATAATAATAATAATAATAATAATAATTAATAATAATAAAAAAAGAAAAATAGTATAACTCAAATTAGAATCCTTTCCTTAACCCATTTTATACTATTTAATTTCTTCGCTTTTTTTCAAAAAATAATTTAATTTCCTGCCATAATACTTTTCAAATTGAATAATTTTTGAATAAATTCCATGACAACACTTAAATCCTCACATTTATACTTTAAATTCAGAATTCCAAACATGCCCTTCAACTAAGGACAATTACTGAAAAGGGAAAAGTTTTACATTATTAATAAATAAATAAAAAGGTGTGGATGTTATAGGTATCATATACAATGAGTCTGTATAAGACTGAACCGCGAAATAATAACCGCTAGATGTAACACCATTGACTAGGTAGGTTTCTATTTCACTAGGATGACCTAGGCAACTCAGTCTTAATCCTGAGTGAGTTATGGACTCCTGTTCATGAGAGATTATCCTTTGATATGTATGAGTGAGAGTGGTTAGTTTTTCTGACTCAATAAGCGTACCATTTTTGGGGACAAAATCGAGTGAGGAGCTGGGAAACATAATTTCACGAGATGGAATTCACCCTTTCTTGACCTTAGGGTTAGTAGATGAGTGTTCTCTTAAGTGGTGTCACCGAATCTTGAACAGAGGGCCCTATCCTCGTGCTGGCCTGAGAGGGGTATCTATTTAATGGTAGGACCATAAACATGTTGTTCATTATAGGAGCACGGGTACTTAAGGATATAGAGGTGACCTAGGGGTGAAATGGTAATTTGACCTAACTGGCGTTACGAACACTCGTGAAGGACAAACTTGTTGTTATTGGTTGATATCTGTGGACATAGAAATATATTTGCAATGAGAAAAGTGCAACTGTGGGTCTATAGTGGAGTGTATCCACAGTTAATAATATTGATTAACTTGGTTAATGAGTTTAGCCAATTAATCTCATTGTAGGTCTATCAGGTCCCACTAGTAGCTCATAAAGAGTATTGAGGTAATTATAGTAATTTGAAATATTCAAATTTACTAAAGGAAATCATTATAATGTATGGAGATACATTATAATATAAAGTTTATATTTTAATTAAACTTTATAATATAAATCTATTTTGAATTTGATTAAAAAATTAATGTAAGGGAGGATTAAATATTTGAAGGAGTTCAAATATTAATTTTAATATGAAATGAGTTCATATTAAAACTATAGGTTAAAATTACTATGCATTGAATGCACATTAAAATTATAGGATATAAGAAAGATAATTGAATGTGATTCAATTATAGGATTAAATTAAATATATGCTATTTAATTTAATGATTAATTAATTGGAGAATTAAGTTATTTTATTTTATTAAATAAATTAAATAAAAACCATGGGTTATGTGGGAGATGTTCATTTAAATGTGATTTAAATGGAATAGTTATTTAATATTGATTTAATTGATTGATTAATTAATTAATTATTTATTTATTTATTTTAAATTTATTTAAATTAAATTGATGATCAGTTAAAGTAACTGATATCTCATATGTGGAAGGTTGAACTTGGTCTTCTTTCTCCCTAACCAAATGGCACACGTCGAGGGAATTTTTTTATTTATTCTTCCTTCATTATTGGCATGAAGACGGTGGACCTAAAAAGGGATCGACTCTGAGTTTTTTATTCTCCCAGTGGTTTTTCTCTCTGAAAAAAAAAAAAAAGAAGTTTTTTCCTTCTAAGAAAAGACTCCTACAAGTATTCTACTTTCAATCCTAAGAGAATACCGATGAAACCAATGTGGTGGTGTTGTTTGGTGCATTGTTAAGAAGAGTTGATGAAGCCCTCCAGAGTCACAATGTAGTTTGTTTCACAGTTCCTATTCTTTGTAGGTTTGTTCAAATTTTTTTCAATATACTGTAGCCTATGTTTTACAGTAGATTTACCTGATTAGAATACTGTAAAATTTGTCAACATATGAATATTTTATTTGTTAATTAAAAATGAGGTTTGGTTCTCTGATCATCTTCCACTGCGTAGGGCCTTAAACCCTACAATTGGTATCAGAGATAACTCAATTTTTAATTCTTGATTAAAATTTGTGTTGGTTTAAGGTGGGATTGTTGCAGTATGAATGTTAATTTGCTGTGAACTGGAGGTTAATTGTCTTTAGATTTACATGTTTTGATTTGATCATTTGTAAATGTCCCTGCGTTTTTTGGGTGTGATTTCATGTAAACCGAGTCTCTGTAAGTTCATGTCTAAGAATAGGATTGAAATTGATGAAGTTCGGGACCAAATTTGGCCAAAAATGGTGAAAACGGGAAATCGAGGGATCGCATAGAGGCACGGTTAAATTGTTTCTTGATCAATTAGTTGATTGGCCCCAGTGGTTTGACCGGTTCTTGGTTGGTTCAACGTTTTTTTTTTTGCCTGATTCGAGCGGTTTTGACCTAGTTTGAGCGATTCCAGCACGATTCAAGTGATTTTGGTCCCGTTTTGGAGCGCATGAAGACTTTATAGGATAGACTTTCATGAAATTAATGAAATTTTATTATTTATTTCATCCTAGGGGCCAATTAACCGGTTCATATGCATGCTTTATGGATGTCATTTAGATATGATCCCACCTTAGTTAAGCATGTTCATGCATAATTTATATTATAAGAGAGATAATATATGGTTTTATACACGATGATTTAATTTCATGAGTTATTTAATGTAATTGTTATCTTAAATTAATGAAATTAATAAAGCATGTAGCATGACATTACTTAGTTTAAATATAAAAGTTATATTTAATTGAATGTCTTGAGCATGCTTGTTTGATTTTCATGATTGACTTTAATATAAAGTGTTATGTTAATAAAATTATGAAAATCAAAGGTGCATTGAGCATGAAACATCCATTTTATAAATATAAATGTTATATTTTCATGCAATGCATATAGTATTGATTATTTAATTAATTAGAATATGATTGTTAAATAAATTAAACTATAGAGAGCATGGTTATAGGGATAATCATTTAAAATTTGAAAATAGTTTTAAAATTAATGATTAGAAACCGTCAATCTATAATCAAGAATTACATCCAAATATAGGATCACAAGATAGTTAATTAATTTTAAAATTATTTAAAATTAATTAAACCTAAGATCACTTTAATTCTAACAGGATTAGAATTATTTCTTACTTAATTTTAAAATAGCTTTAATGAACTAAATAGGAAAAACATTACTATGATTATAAAGGATCTCTACTGGTTAGGTTCTGTCTCATTACTATGATTATAAGGGATCTCTACCGGTTAGGTTCTGTCTAGGTTGGAGGTATTTAAGTTCGGTTTACGGAACACCTCCTACCTGAAAATTGATTTGGAACTTGAGTTGAATTAATCATAGTTTAATGTTAGCATGCAATGTCACTAGGTTAATTAAAGGAGTTTAATTTGTTGGGTTGTATGTCCTAAAACTCACAATTTGTAAAACTAAACATATTCTATTTGCAATAAAGAAGTTATTGAGGTTCATTCAATAAAACTATTATAAGTAAATTACACTTGTAAAAACTAAATCCAATAAACTAAGATCCATGACTATTACATGAGTACTTGGACTTTATGTGGAGACATAAGAGTGGATCAAGTTCGAATAAATAGCAAAACAGTCCATAGTATACGAATAAGGCTGGGTACCTTATTTTAGAAATACTATTGGATGTGACCCACTTTGTATTTAGTACAAACGATATGATCTTGAATCGTTCATGTGGAGACATATGGGTGGGGGTATCTTACACAAAAAATTTGTATAAGATCGGATCGAGAAATAAGTTACTCTTACTTTATAACATTATTTATTGTTTAAGACTGACTATTTCAAAGCAACGACTTGGGTAACTTGACTTTAATGTTGAGCTAACTATGAACTCCTATTTATTCAGGATTATCCTTAGATTTTTATGGGTGAGAGTTGACTCAATAACGCCGGCTCAATAAGCCTCTCATTTCAAGGGTAAGACCCGGTAGATAGCTGGGGACATAGAGTGCAAGATGAAATTTACTCCTACCCATTTTAAAGGATAGTAGAGAGGTTGTTCCCTTAAGTACTGATTTCGAATCTTGAACAAGGGGCTCCACCCTCTTATTTGCTCGAGAGGGACTTGGTATGGTGATTGGATCACAAACCAATTGTTCATTAGAGGATTAGTAAGATTTAAGGAACAAGATATAATTTTGGGGGTAAAACAACTTTTGACCTAGCCGTTATTACGAACAACCTGTGAAGGGTTGACTTACTGATTATGGTTATATCAAGTGGACAAAAATATATTTTCAGTGAGGGAGTGCAACTACTGGACTTTAGTAGAATGTCCCGGTAGTTAACGAATATTGATTAATTGAATTTAAAGAGTTTAGCCAATCAAATTCGGATCGTCGGAGCCCTTGCTCTGTAGGTCCATTAGGTCCTGTTACTAGCTCACAAACAGACTAAACCTTAAAATAGCGTGATGAGAGATTTTGAAACATTCGAATTCGAATTTAGGGAATCAATAATTATATAAGATATAATTAAACATTTAATTATCGAATCAAACGATATTGGAGAATTAGAAAAATATTTAAATATGATTTAAATATTATATACATGAATAGGGATCTTGTTTAGAATTGATGTGTTCAATTAATTTAATATTTGATATTAAATTATTTAATTAATTATTAAGAATTAATTTTATACAAAATTAGTTATGAAAATTAATTTTTGTTTAAAAATTAAGGAATTTTATATAATATGAATTATTGAATTAATATTTTATAAAATTGTTTTTCTTTTTAATTTTTTAAATTGATTTTTTTGTTAAAAATCAATTTAAAATTAAAGAAAAATACAAAGTGGGTTTTTCCCAACTTGAACACTCACAATTCCACTCTCTTATAGTGGTTTTAGGTGTCAAGCCATGAGCAAGTAGATGGCATGCTAAATTTGATCAAAATCAAATTCTTTCTGGCTAAATTGATTTTATGCATATGAAAAATTAAAGAGAAAATGGGTTTTCTCCAACAATTATCTAAAAACCAGAAGAAAAAAAAAACCTCTAAATTCCCTAAATTGAAGCTCATTTTGGATTCCATCCTCCAATCTAAGGGTTTAGAGAATGGTAGGGAAGATCAAGTGATCATCTACAACTTACTAGAGAGGAAATTTGTGCTGGATTTGAAGGATTGAAGAGTTCAACAAAGGTATAACTTCAAAACCCTATTTTTCTCTTATTGAACTTGCATGCTTCTTTGCCAAAATTGATGGAATTAGAGTGCTTAAAATCCTAATTGCTTTCAAATGTTGAATGTCAACACCATCATAATTCACCTAGAACATAGGAAAAAGACCTTGGTTATAATACGCATAGACTTAGATAGATTGACTTAGTCGGATTTATTTAAGTTAAATAACCCTAAAATACGATAGACACTTTAGTGGGAGAAAAATTACAAAATGAGATCTTTATATCAAGTTTTGCTTCTACATTCTTATATTCACACCTGAGATCCATGCTCGGCTTTGTGTCGCCTTGGGCGCGTCTTCTCTTCAGAAAGTGTTTGCATGGGTCAATAATAAGGTGAATGGGGAAAATGTCCATAGTAAGTGAAAGCAGAATGTGTGTCAATGTATCCTTTGGTCTCCACTCCTAGGTCGCATCGTGAGATTCTTATGATTCGCTTGTATGTCTTCCTGAAGCGACCATCCCTTCAGAGGGTCTGATCATAGGTTTCGGAACACTGTGTACTTCTGAAAAGGATAGAGTCACTTAGGTTAATTACCAGCAGTTGTCTTTCCTAACGATAACCTGTTGGTGCATACCTTTGGGATTTGAAAGTGGGAGGGTTACACTTACGGGGATGAGTTAAGAGTTAACAAATTCTTGACCGAACAACGGTGGCTAATACCTATAGGAATATGAGTTATTCTGGCATTAGAGTTAGTTGAGAATTGTCTCATTTCAGGGGAGGAATAGCTGATTACCCTTCGGTGGCTGTTGCTCTAAACTTCTGAAGCATCGTTGTAAAAACTAAATAAATAGTTTATTAAGATTTCTATGATTTCTTGTTTTTGCTAAATGATTGGATTCCTTGCAATTTGTTTGCTTGTGTGATGGGTTAAGGCAAAAATAACAGTACAACCATTATTTGTTTAATTTCAGTAATGTCTTCCTCAATTATCGCATTACTTAAAAATGAAAAGTTAATCGGCAAAAATTATTCTAAGTGGAAACCAACTTGAATATGATTCTAATTATTGACGATCTGCGGTTCGTCTTATTAGAGGAATGTCCTCCAGTCCCTACTCGTAACGCATCACAGGGTACGAGGGATTCTTATGACCGATGGATAAAGGCCAACGAAAAGGCCCGTGCCTACATCTTGGCAAGCTTAACTGAAGTCTTGTACAAGAAGCATGAGACCATGGAAACAACAAGGGAGATTATGGAATCTCTATGGGAGATGTCGTTAAGTCAAGGCATGAAGTAAGTCTAGAGACAAAGTTGTTCGAGAGAGCAATTTAACTATTGAACGCATTAAGTCAAGGCATGAAGTAAGTCTAGAGACAAAGTTGCTCACGTCTCTTGCCTATTCTTTATGACCAATGCATGCACCCTAGAGATAGAATTACATATGGCCTTCGCATCGAGAGATGCTGAATGATAGCTGGTAGAAATACAAGCTATTGTAGCCTTTTATTTAGAATTATGAGGGCTAACAAGCAGAATATATGGTGATAATACTAAGAATTCATGTGAAAAGTGAGCTTGCGTCGATCAGTACTGAAAATCTCGGCTAACCCAATATTATGCGTTATTCAGCGTCGACATGTCTATTTTTGTAGCTATCACAGGAGTTGATCGCATGCGTTCATCGTATGGATGTTGTGGCTATTGATCGCATGCGTTCATCGCATGGATGTTGCGGCTATTGATCGCATGCGTTCGTCGCATGGATGTTGCGGCTATTGATCACATGCGCTCATCGCATGTGTGTTGCGGCTATTGATCGCATGCGCTCATCGCATGGATGTTGCGGCTACAGAGTAATAACCATGATAGAAGGGTGATTGCAAGGTTGATGGAATGTGATGGTACTTCGGAAAACAAGCATGAACACATACCTTGGGAGTACCAAAAAGATGATGTTGACATTTCACCTACCGCGCCAAAAGTGGAAGTGATTCAGAGTAGGACCATCAATGCTGTTGGCGATTGAGCTCTATAAATAGAGCCTTAGAGCCCAAATTCAAAACATCCAAGCTTCTGCCTTAAGGCAGATCCTTGTGATCACAGATTAGCGTGAGAAGACATTCTTTGAGAGTTCTTCATTTCTTCAACCCATTCTGAGTGACGACCGGTGCTTTGCCGGAGATAGATCTCGAGAGAGACTACTCCACCGCCCATCCATGGCTTCACCGGCAGCCTTGACATACATCTGATGGAAGCAAGAGATTGCCTATATCTAGCCTTCCATCTCTCTTCTTATCTTTGTATTGTATTACATTTTGGCTTAAGACATTAATACATTGTGTAATCAATGCATCTCTTTATTTTCCTTCGACACCATCTTCATTATCTTCTTCTTTATCATCCCTTACTTTCATTGCAACGAACTAAGTAAGATTACAAGTGCTATCGCATACTTAATCATGTGGCATAGAGATATGAAGCATGTAGCAAACCACCGAGAAGTGTGCATTGCGTAAGTATAGTGAGTTAATCCTCTTTGCTTAGTGTGAGGCTGTAGCAACGCTTGTCTATAAATGGTCACAATGCTTGTCTATGAGCTGATCAGCGGCGACTAACTGCCCGAGAGGGTAAGTAGTGGAACTCACTAAGCAAAGTAAGCAGTGTTTCTAGAGATAGGAATAAACTTATGTTCAACACAACCATGCGTTATAGAGATATAAGCATGCGGCTGACCACCGAGAGGTGTAGACGCGTTAGTGTGGCGAGTTGGGATTACCCTTGCGATTAAACTTAATGATGCGGTGAATTTATCCTCTCCACCATTTATCTATTTTTCCATGCATCTTATTACGCGTTAACAGTTATCGCGTCTCTACCAATTCTCATAGTCATACTTCCATTGCTTAATCTGTTTAGTTAGGAGTAGGAGTAGCGCATAGTCTTTTAACTCCCTTATTCTTTTATTCATTTTCGCAAACGTATTGCTTCGCAACATTTAGTTACAAGTCCCTGAGTTCGACCTCGGATCATCTCGAAAAACTTGCGTTCTCGTTATACTTGGCGAGAAGGCAAGAAAACTTGTGGCAGGAACGCATGGTCATCGCATATATTCTTAAACGCATATTGTATATTTCTTAGTCCAACGCATGACCATCGACGCATGGAGATCAACGCATATCATAAGATGCACGCATATTTACTCTCCATTTTCCACCCATCACTAAACTTATCATGAACTAAAGAATAGAATTTCCAACGCATAGCACATACATTTATATTGTAAACAAGCATCTACACCATCTTCATTTCATCTCTATTGTGCTCATCTAGGCTTGCTATTTCTGCTAGAATCAGGATCACTTCGTTTGTAGCATCTTTACAACAAATTGTAACAACTACAGAGTAGGCCGCATCCGATAGTGTTGGCAAAATAAGACACTCAATTTTATTCATATACTATAGACCGTTTTGGCTATTTACTCGAACTTGATCCATCTTTATGTCTCTACATAAAATTCAAGTATTCGTATAATAACCATGAACCTTAGTTTATTGGATTTAGACTTTACAAATGCAATTTATAGATTCAATAACAACTTTATTGAAGAAATATTGAATAACATCTTTATCAATAATAGAATATATTTTAGAATATATTCAACTTTACAAACTGTGAGTTTTAGTACATACAACCCAACAAGCTACACAATAAGTAATTCACTCCTTCCCCAATGTTGGGACAAGTAGATAAATTGTTCTCTTAAGAGCTGATTTTCGGGACTTGAACAATGTGGTGTCACACCCTTTCCTAGCCTGAGAGGGGTTTGGTCATAGTTGGACTATGATTTATTGTTTATTAGAGGGATCAATGGAACTTAAAGAGTTAGATGTAACTATAGGGGCAAAACAGTAATTTTTGCCTAGCTGTACTTACAAACAATTTGTGAAGGGTCATTGTACTATTGATTGGTTATATTCAATAGACACATAAATATATCTATAGTGCAAAGAGTGCAGCTATCGATCTTTAGTGGAGTGCCCGACAGTTAACGATGGTGAATAATTAATTAAACTCTCTGGCTAAACTCATTAACCAAGTTTAATTAATTATTCACGTACCATTGGAGCTTCAAGCTATAGGTCCATGAGGTCCCATCGGTAGCTCAACGGGATTTAATGAGAATCAGTTTTTAGATTAATTTGAATTGTTCAAATTAATTGGGGGAATTAATTATATATGATATAATTAATATAATGTATTTGATACATTATATTAAGTATTTATGAGAGGAAATAAATATTTGAATATGATACAAATATTAATTATATGTATTGGATTCATATAATTAAATTTAATATAAATGTGATTTATATTAAAAACCATTGGTGAGAGAAAATTAAAACTATAAGCTATATTGCATTTGATACAATATAAAAACTATAAGTTATATGTTATATGTGATATAAAATATAGTTATGTATATATGTATAATAAATTAGTTATTATATATATATTAATTCATTTAAATTAAATTATTTTTTTAAAATTATTTATTTTTTATATTTGAATTATTGAGAAAGAATTAACTTCTTTCTCCATTTTTCTCTCCACACACATATTATGTGGGTGATTGACAGAGGGAGATGATGGATCCTCTTCTCCCTTTTGGTGAGTGATTTTGGAATATAGAATTGTTCTGTATTTTTTCTCTGAGAAAATTTCTTCCTCTCCTCTTTCAATTACTTCTCTTCCCTCTCAATCCAAAATCACTAGAGCCCACAACTCCTGGATTCTCACCAGAGAATACCAATGTCATCTTGTGGTAGTACCCATTTGGAGTTGTTTATGATTTTCACAAAGAAGCGGATTCGTGAAGATTGGTTCTTCAAAGGTAAAAGATTCCTGAAACCCTTCTTATTTCTCTGTTCTTGTTTTAGAAGCATGCTATTTTCTGAATTATATGCATAATTATGTATGTTTTTCTGTAAAATTTTTATTCTGTAAGATTTGGGAATTTTGGGATGATCCCGCTTCCACTCAAGGACCCTTCGTTGGGATCCTTCATTGACAACACAGTTGAAGAGATGTGTGAGAACTAGCCACTTCGACTCCACGCACTCATACCTTCTGCTTCCCAAGTCAACTTGGATGAACTCAAACAATTCATCCAAGCTCAAATAAGACCCATGGTCACGTCTATGGAAGCACTTCACTTGCAACTGGTGACCCTGCAACACCAGAATGTTGTTGGAAGGGATTATCTGCATCAACAAACCCAAAGAAGTCAAGACCAATTCAATTTTACAATGCAGTACATTAACTAGGTTTTGATAGGAATGTTTGTAGTGCCTCCTATGTCAAATCATTTAAGTAATCCCCTTAGATTCATAGACGAAGACCCTACACTTGAACGTAGGGACGATGTGCCAGTCTTATAATGAAATTTGGGGGTGTTGGCCTTCTTTTTATTTAATTTGTATTTTCAAACTTTTGTATGCATCTATGCATTTATGAATTCCATGTAAATTTCTTGATTAATGAATGAAATTTATATCATTATGATTCGAGCGTTTGTCTTTAAGCATTCCTTTTATACTTTCTTTTACTTACTTTTGTGTCTTGCGTTGACCTTTGATACCTCAATGATAATACCAATGTTTGATAACTTACATGTTTGGTTAGGTGTTAGAAATCTAAGTTTAGAACCTTACTGAATGATACATTTTTTTTTCATGCGTGCAAGCCTCAACTCAAACCCCTTTTTGAATTTTTCTAAGACATTTTTATAATTTTTTTCAACAATGAAAACCTTGCTAATTTCCAAAATTTGGGGGTAGGGAGGTTTGAGTTGATGTGTTCTCTTGTTTATAAAAAAATATAATTTATAAAAAAATAAAATAAAGGAAAAAAAACATTTTTCTTTATGTAATGAGCAAAACTCCACTATCAATGCAAGGGAGAAATCCCAGTTTGATATGAGTTAAGATTGGAAATGGCACTTACCTATAGTTGGATGTGTGCATGACACCCTTGAGGGTAAGGCAAAATGAAGTTAAGTAACCAAGACCAACGCATCCCAACTCCGCTATCTAAGCCCAAGGAAGAAAAACACAACGCATAAATGCTTAGATAAGAGTTAAGTTGTGAAGGGCACTTGCTCGTAGTTGGATGTCCACATGATAGTTGTGAGAGCAAGCCAAAACGAAAGTGAGTCACCTAAATCAACGCATGGGTAGTCCTGAAAATAATAAATTACACTTAGAAGAATTTTTATACAAGAAAACCTTCCAATGTATTACTGAATTTGAAAGATAGAAATGTTCTAGAAAGCAAAAGAGTTTGAAAAAAGGGCTTGCCGCACTACAGATCGAGTATATATTTCTTTGGGAAAGGGAACAAACTTGCATTTTCAAATGCCAATCTCAAATATTTGTAGGTTAAAAGACATGATGAGAGGTGAAGCTAGTGTGTTTAGATCATAAGAGTATGTTAAGGAATTATTTCAGGAATACTCAAGGATGAACATTGTTCAAAATTTGGAGGTGTGATAACTTGTAGATATACAAGTTGTTGTTCTTTGAAAGTTGGAATAACTAGGATCTTTAATGATATAAACGCGCTCGTTATAAAGGAAAACATATGAAATTCCATACATGTGATAAACGCATACAAAAGTATCCTTTTTAACAAAAAACTGCTTTACTAACGCATTTCAACGTAAGAATCAAATAAGTTTACTAAGTGTTGCAGTTAAGGCCAAAGAAAGGGTTATGCGTTCGAGAATGTTCATCACATGAGAGATACACTTGGCTTGTGCAGTTCGTGTCAAACCCCCACTTCCAGGAATGAGCAAAAGAGCTAATTTTATGTCCTTAATTCTACCGTTATTGAATAATTTTTATGTATAATTTGTCTTACTTGTAGGTAAATCGATCCCCAAGAGCAAATGTGTTGTTAGGATGAAAACAAAGCCAAAAAGAAGCAAAAACAGGAGTTGAATGCACCATATTGAGTGAAGACGTCAAAATTACCAAACTACCCTTAAAGGCAGCGTTGCAACCCTCCCTTGACCCTCATGTGACGCTGAAAGGTATTAAGCATCGATTTCAGGACAACCAGTCAGCGTCGCAATGTCATTCCAATGCTTCAGCTTAACGCTGTTAGACTGAAGCGAACGAACAGGACAGCGTTGCAATGCTACGAACTCCAACAGATGAGTGGCTTCCGTGCGCGAGCAACGAGTCTTCATAGCAGCGTTGTGCCTCTTCTTCGACATTTGAGGTCTGATTTGGCAGCAGTGTTGTAACGCTCTTAGTAGCGTTGCGACGCTACGATTGTTTTACAAATAGAAGGTTTTGGTTCCAATTGAAGGTGTGAAGAAAATTACAAAAAGAGAGAGAACAATTTCGAGCTACAATTGGGACGATTTATAGGTGAGTTTCCACCTGTTCATCATTCTTTCCTCTTCATTCATTAATCTTTTCCATATGCCTTTCATCTTCCCAATTTATGTTGTTGATTTGAGGAATATGCAAGGCTAGGTAATTTCTTTCTTAGGTTTAGTTGAATGTTCGATTTCTTGAAGATTTATAATTAATTGTACTGAATTCTGTGAACTCTTGGGTATGATTTGGATTATTTTTAATGGAATTTGATTGAATTGGTCTGACAAATCAATTTTATTAAATTATTGTTCGCAAAATCTTCATGGTGCTATGCACAATTGTTGATTATGTTACACGAATTAGGATTGCATGTGTAAGCTAAAACTGTTTCTTATCTCACCCATGTTTGCCCTAGTTTAATCTTGCCCAATTAATAATGCTATAAGATTAGGCTTTCCAACTTGTAGTATGTCACAATGCATGAACCTTTTCGTAATGCAATTGAATTTTTGCTTGGATTTCGCTGAGAAAGAAGAGTTTTACATTAATTTAGGGCCAACTTGATTTAATATCAAATTTGGCTAATTAAGCTATTAGTATCTTTAATAGGTCGTGGCATTCACAGATTCGGTGTAACTAATTAGCATCTAATGATTGAAACTAGACATATAAACTAATCTCAATACCCCTTTTATTGATTTACTCCAACCCAATTGTGTGCTCATTCCGTTTCTTTCACAAAAACAAGCCAAAACCCTTCTTTTCTTTTCATGTTTACTTTTTATTTCATTTCTTTTACAAAACAAGCCAAAACCTCTATTGTCGCATGAAATTCTTTAATCAACCTAGCTAGTCAATAGTTCCTCTGTGGATTCGACCCCGTTCTAACTACTTTTACTACATTTTTGGTATAAGTCTTAGGATCAGTGAACATATTTCTTTTGTTTGAGTTAGTGATTGTATGCAACAATGTTTCTATTAAATATGACGACAAACAAATTGGCTTCGTTGCCAGGAGACTTGGTAACTAGCCTAGGAAAATTTTAGAATTCTAAATAAAAACTAAAAAAAAAGTGTGTTATTATTTTCCTTTGGTTTAGACCCGCTCCTTTTTTAGTGTAGAGCTTACGTTTTTTTTTTGCAGATATTGCTCAAGAGGAGAGGCGAATTCGAAGAGAACGCTGAAGAAAGACACAAGAAGAAGAAGATTATCAAGTTGCTGACAATTCACTAGAAGTCATGACAGAAGAGGTTCGGGAGAAAACTCTACGGGAGCTAGCTGAATCAGACATGGATCAACAACCCATGTGCAGTCTTTCCTCCAACTACCGTGCCATTTGAACTCAAGCCTAGTTTGATTAATCTGTTGCCAATCTTCAGGGGAATTTCAGGAGAGAACCCTCACAAACATATCAAAGACTTCCACATGGTGTATGTAAATATGTGACTTCATGGGGTTACAGAAGAAAAATTAAATCTTAGAACCTTTCCTTTCTCGTTATAGGATGGTGCTAAGGATTGGTTGAAAAAGAATTTCTAGCTTCTAGAGCCAATTCAATTAGAAAATACATTTATGGAATTAAACAAAATTGGAGAAACATTGTTTGAATACTTGGAGAGGTATAAACGTTTGTGTGCTAGTTTTTCTCATCATCATATATTTGATTAGTTACTAATCCAATATTTCTATAGTGGTTTACTCTCTAGTGACAAGAGTTCCATAGATTTTGCGGTTGGAGGAGCTCTTACTGATAAGACTCTTAAGGAGACCCAGGAGTTAATCTCGCACATGGTTGAAAATGATCAAAATTTTGGGACTAGGGCTACTGAGTTTAATCCATCTTCATCTTCTAAGGTGAAATAATTGAGATCACACTTTCTAACTTGACTGCTCTTGTTACGCAGATGGCATAAGAAGTAGCCTAATGAAGAACTGTAGAGCTTGTGGAGCGCTGGGACTCTCTTTTGAAGCATGTCCTCAAGCCAACGTAAATGTAGTTAGGGGTTACCAAAGAAAGTACGACCCTCATGCTCCTATATACAACCCAGGATGATGAAATCACCCCAACATCAAATGGGGAGGTCAAGGGCAAAAACATCATAGTTGAAACCATTCCAATCAACTATCATTGTCTTCTTCAAGTATGTCATTAGAGGACATTGTTAAATATTTGGTTGACCATTCTTTAAAATTTCAACAGAAACTTCATCAATTATAAAAGGACTCCATCCAGTTGTCGCAGGACACCAACGCATTATAGCATGAGACCAAAACGAGGTTAGCGAATTTGGGTACTCAAGTTACTCAATTAGCCACAATGGTGGGTCGTTTAGAAGGTAAGATTTCGGGAAAGCTACCTACTCAATCGGACCATGCTAATATGAGTGCCATCAAGCTTAGAAGCGGTAAAGAGCTTCCATCTCCAACACCCTTCTTGGCTACCCCGACACCCTTGGTTGCCATTCCTTCACCGTCTGATAAGTCCAAGGAGGAAGTCAAACAAAATGAGAAAAGTGAAGTAGAATCTGAGGCACCACCATTGACTCTCGAGGTAAGTACGTCTTTTTTGCCTTCAGTTGAACCTTATGTGCCTAAGGTTCATTTTCCTAGTAGGTTAGCGAAACTGAAGCAAGAAAACAAGGATGAAGAACTGATAGAGATGTTTAAGAAGGTTTAGATAAATATCCCCCTCTTAAATGCAATTAAAAAAATTCCAAGGTACGCTAAGTTTCTGAAAGAGCTTTGCACAAAAAAAAAAGGATAGGTAAGGACAAAGAACGTGTGGTGGTAAGTAAAAATGTTTCAACCTTATTAAAACAAAATATGCCTGAGAAATGTCGTGACCCAAGTATGTTTACTTTACCCTATATTATCGGTCATAGAGTTATTCGGCATGCTATGCTTGATTTAGGAGCCTCTATTATGTTATAACTTACCATGTGCATGAGGATCTTAAATTAAATGATTTATGAAGAACTGTCGTATGCATTCTGTTGGCCGATAGACTTCTACATTTTGAAAATGGATGAGATCTCTACCTCTTATTCTACAATTTTGTTAGAAAGACCATTTATGAAAACTACAAAACGAAAATTGATGTTGATAAAGAATATCTTTCTATGGAATTTGATCGAAAAGTTGTCTCATTCATTATGTATGATGGTAGTTTCCTGAAGAATATATGTCTCTTTGCATGATCGAAACTCATGATTTTGTGAATGAAATTGTTTTGCATGATGAAGATGATTTTGATGAGTTGATTGCCCCTGTATTGATTTGGATTCACGTGATCTATCTCTTTCTTCTGTTAATGTTAGCAACAATGATGACCCTTCTTCTGACATTGGTCTTAGTAATTTGTAGGTACAAGTGATTGAGTTAAAAGCTCTCCTTAATCATCTAAAATACGTGTACTTAGACGAAGGAAACACCTTTCCTGTGATAATCTCTAAATATCTAACATCCACCCGAGAGGGCTCTCTAGTGGAGACCTTGAAACGTATAAGAAAGCCATTGGATGGACCCTTGATGACATTAAAGGGATAAGTCCTTCTCTCAGAATGCATAGAATCACCTTAGAGAACAGTGCCAAAGCCACAATTCAACCACAAAGAAAGCTCAATCCCATAATGAAAGAGGTTGTGCTTAAGGAAATCATTAAGCTCAATGAGGCTGACATCATTTATCCAGTTCCGGACAGTAAATGGGTAAGTCCAATTCACGTTATACCTGTTGGGTTTTATGTCCTAAAACTCGTGGTTTGTAAACAATAAAATTTATTCTGAAAATTCAATAAGTTGTTATTGAATATATGTATTGCTTATTTCATTTTAGAAATCCAATAAACTAAAAGACCCATGAGTACTTGAATTTTATGTGGAGACATAAAAGTGGCTTAGGTTCAAGTAAATAGTCAAAATAATCTACAGTATATGAATAAGGTTGGGTGCCTTATTCTGGTAACATTATCGGATGCGGCCCACTTTGTAGTTGTTACGAGGAGTTGTAAAGTGCTACAAACGATGTGATCCTAATTCGTACATGTTATGACATGAGGAGTGGGGGCGTCTTGTGCAATGGGTTTGTACAAGATCTGACCACAAAATCAATCACTCTTACTTTATAATGTTGTTTACTGTTTAAGTCTGACTATTTTAAAGCGATGACTTAGGTAACTTGACCTTAATCCTGAGCTGAACTCCTGTTTATTTAGAATTATCCTGAGATTTGCATAGGTGAGGGTTGGCTCAACAGCGCGGGCTCAATAAACCTCCATTTTAGGGGTAAGACCAGGTAGATAGCTGGGGACATAGGATGCAAGATGGAATTTACTCCTACCCGCTTTTAGGGATAGTAGAGAGGTTGTTCCCTTAAGTGCTGACTCTGGGTCTTAAATAAGAAGCCCCACCATCTCATTGGCCCGAGAGGGACTTGATTTTTTGATCGGATCACAAATCAATTGTTCATTAGAGGATCAGTGGGACTTAGGAACAATAGGTAATCTCGGGGGTAAAACAAACATTTGACCCAACCGTTATTATGAACAACCTGTGAAGGGTTAACTTACTAATCATGGTTATATCGAGTGGACATAATATATCTACAGTGAGGGGAGTGCAATTATGGGCTTTAGTGGAGTGACCCATTAGTCAACGAATGGGGGTTAATTCCGTGTAAAGAGATTAGCCAATTAATCTCGGATCGTTGGAGCCCATGATCTGTAAGTCCGCGAGGTCCCCTTACTAGCTCATAAATGGATTAGCTTTAGAGTAGAGTGATAAATTAATTTGAAAAATTCAAATTAGAATTAAGGAAATTAATAATTATATGAGATATAATTACGTATTTAATTTTAAAATTAAACGAAATTGGAGAATTTAATTAATATTTAAATATGATTTAAATATTAAATTCATGGAGGTGGAATTTTTGTAAAGTTAATTTAATATTTGATATTAAATTAATTAGAATTAATTAAATTGATTATTTATTACTAATTTTATTAGAAAATTAATTTATGAAATTAATTTTAAAATTAATAAATGTTTTCAGTTTTGAAAAACAAAATGATTTTAGAAATCATTTTGAAAATCAAAAGTAGAATAACGCAAAAATGGTAAATGTGGGATTTATCCACTCACCTTCGTTAACTTGCTCTCACAACATCCACTTGACTCTAGCTTCAATAATCCAAGCATGGGTTGTATCTTTCCAAATCCCGATTGCACAAGAAGATCGAGAAAAAACGACCTTTGCCTGCACTTATGAGACCTACGCCTTCAGGAGGATGTCATTTGGGCTTGTAATACCCCAAGTACGTTCCAAAGGTGTATGATGAGCATCTTTTTAGATTTCATAAAAAAGTGCATTGAGGTTTTTATGGATGATTTTATAGTTTGTGGAGAGTCTTTCGTTGATTGTTAGCATAACCTCAATCTTGTGATGAAATGTTGCATTGAAACTAATCTTGTGGTTAATTATGAAAAGTGTCATTTTATCGCTTCCCATGGTATTGTGCTAGGACATCTAGTTTTTGCCAAAGGTATTGAAGTATATAAGGCAAAATAGATGTTATTGTTAACCTTCCATATCCTACATTACTAGGGAGATTCGTTCTTTTTTTGGTAGCGTAGATTTTTACAGGCGTTTTATCAAGGACTTTTGAAGTTTGCTCTTCCTCTATTGCTGCGAAAAGATGTTCCATTTGAGTTTGATAAGGAGTGCCATATGGCTTTTGACACTCTAAAGGAAAAGCTGACCTCTACCCCAACTCTTTAGCCCCCACAATGGGACATCCCGTTCGAGATAATGTGTGATGCTAGTAATCTAGCAGTAGGAGTAGTTCTAGGTCAACGGCTTGACAAGAAAAGTCCTGTCATATATTTTGCATCAAGGACCCTCTATCCTACCCAATTCAACTACACCACGATTGTGAAATAAATTTTTACTATCATTTTTGCATTAGATAAATTATGATCTTATATTCCTAGTTTTCCTATTATTTATACTGACCATTCTGCTCTTAGGTACCTCATGACCAAGAAGGAGTCCAAGCCTCAACTTGTTTGGTGGATTCTTCTTCTTCAAGAATTTAACTTGACCATAAAGGATAGGAAAGGGTAAAAAAATTCAGTAGCAGACTACTTGAGCATAATAGTGCAAGAAGAAGATCCTACACCTATATGAGAGGATTTTCCTGATGAGTACTTATTCCAGATAAACAACATTGATACCATGGTATGCTGACATGGTTAATTTCCTAGTGGTTGTTAAGTTCCCTTATGATATGCCTGGTTCTAGGAAAGCTAAACTGCATAGTGACTTTCGTTTCAGATCCACCTTACCTTTGGAAGATTTGCTCTGACCAAATAGTTAGAAGGTGTGTCCTAGATAAATAATCTGAGTCAGTACTATCGTTCTGTCATGAGCTGGCATGTGGTGGCATTTTAACCCTAAGAGAATTGCTAGGAAGGTCTTAGATGATGGTTTGATCTGAAACTCTTTATTTGCTAACTGTTATGCATTCTATAAACCTTATGAAAAATGTTAGAGGTTAGGATCTCTTTCTAGGAAGAATGAAACTTAACTCAATTCTTGTTAGTGAGGTTTTTTTATGTCTGGGGCATGGATTTTATGGGGCCCTTTCCCTTTTTTTATGGATATTTATACATTTTGTTAGCCGTGATTATGTGTCAAAGTGGGTTGAGGCTATCCCCACTAGGACTAACAATGTTGCTGTTGTTTCAGGATTTTTGAAGGCTAACATATTTTCTAGGTTTGGTTCCATGCACTATAATCAGTGACTAAGGTTCCTACTTCTGTAACCGGACCATTGAAGCCCTTCTAAAGAAGTATGGAGTCCATCATCAAGTTGCCACTCTTTACCATCCTCAGATAAATGGCTAAGCTGAGATATCCAATCGAGAGGTTAACAGTATCCTTGAGAAAACCGTCAACCCACAAAGGAAAGATTGGAGCACACGACTTGATGATGCTCTTTGGGCGTATAGGACAGCTTATAAAACTCACATTGGGACAACGCCCTTCAAGCTTGTTTGTGGAAAGGTGTGCCATTTGTCAGTAGAGGTCGAGCACAAAGCCTATTGGGCAATAAAGCAATGCAACATGAGTTTATCCCAAGTTGAAGAAGAAAGGATTATGGAACTGCAAGAGTTGGAAGAGTTAAGACTTGAAGCCTGCAAGAACTCTAGACTCTACGAGGAAAAGCCAAACTAATTCATGATAAGGGTCTCATGAGGAGAGACTTTAAAGTCGATCAAAAGGTTTTGCTTTCCAATTCTCACCTCCAACTCATGCCAATTAAGCTTAAGTCCAAGTGGCTTGGTCCATTTGAAGTTATTAATCTTTTTCCCTATGGTGCAGTTGAGATTAGGAGCTTGGAGACTAGAAAAGAATTCAAGGTGAATGGGCACCGTCTCAAGATTTTCAATGAAGGGGAAGTGAACCTTGCTCTCTCGAGCTTGGCTTTGACTTCACCCCATTCATTTAATCCCATCCTCACCCACCGTCGAGCAAACGGTAACAAAATTTGCGCTTCTTGGAGGTAGAAAGGTTGAATTTATCTGATTTCATTTTCTTTTCTTTATTTCTTTTGTTTCTTTCTTTTATTTTGACCAAAAAAATAGAAAAAATTACAAGAGCAATAATTGAAAGAATGTTGATGATTTTCTTTCTCTTTACAAGAAATTATATTTTTGACTCTTCGTCGAGAAGCTTTCCCCAAATTCATGCTTGTGTCCTAATCCATGGGAGTTTTTCTATTCCTCTAACTCCCTCTCTTTTTCCTTTTGCATGAATTTTAACTTTACAATACATTGAGGACAATGCATATTTTTAAATTTAAATGTGGGTGTGAAACATTTTTTATTTTATTCTTCAATTATTAAAACTAAAATTAACCTCTCACTTTCATGGTTGATTGAGATAAGAAATAACCAACAAACAATTATCTTATAATGATTTTTATTATAAATAAATATAATAACTAACTTATCATATTATATTTATAACATATAGTTTTGAATATTCAACATCATATGTAATATTTAAACCATAGTTCTTTTCTCCTTTCTTAATATAAATCATATTTATATCAATTCCTCCAATTAATGTATCTAATACATAAATCAATTATATCACATAATTGAACCAATTTAATTATATCAATATAATCAAATTCCCTCTTGTTAATTTGAACACTTCAAACTAACCCAAAACTTATTCTCAAATTGAATCCATTGAGCTACCAAGGGGACCTCATGGACATATAGTTTGAAGCTCCACGGTACGTGAATAACTGACTAAACTCTTTAGTCATGAGATCCATCATCAATTAACATTGGTCACTCCACTAAAATTCAACAGCTACACTCTCCGTACTACAAGATATTTTATGTGTCTATATAACCAATCAGCAGTGCGATAACCCTTAAATCGCTCGTAATACAGTTGGTCAATTTACGATTTTGCCCCTATAGTTACATCTAACTCCTTAAGTACCATTGATTCCTCTAATGAACAATAGTCATAGTTTCTATGACTAATCCTCTCTTCCAAAGAGAGGGTTGGCCACTATGTTCAAGACTTGGAATCAGCCCTTAAGGGAGAAATTATCTACTTACCTCTGCTTTGGAGAATGAGTGAATTCCATCTTGTGTAGCTGAGTTTCCAGCTCCTCAACCAGACGAATCCCCAAAAAGGAAGGCTCTTGAGTTGGCAATCTGGCCACTCTCACCCATACTAATCAAAGGATCGTCCTCATAGGCAGGAGTTCTCAACTCACTCAGGATTAAGGTCATGTCACCTATGTTCATTTTAGTGAAACGTAAGTCGTTATATAAAGAGACTAATCATCTCATCGTCCGGTCTTATACAAACTCTTTGTATAGGATACCCCGCTCACATGTCTCCACATGAATGCTCCGGATCAGACCATTTGTAGCACTTTACTGAAAGAGTAAAACAACATGCAGCAGAAGTATCAAGGATCCATAAGCTTTCTAATTCACTAATTTTAGCAAAAACTAAAGCATGCTCTTCTCAAAAAGTGGGTTTTCTGAACATATCTTTGATGAACTCTATAAGAAAACGTCTCGACAACTGTTGTCTTCACTTGTTATCAACGTGAACCACCTCAAAGCCTTCCCTACTATGCTCTTGAAGCTTTAGGCAGAGTTGTGGGACTCAAGAACAGCTTGAATATGTGAAGAAACCAGAGAAACTCAAAGCAGCCTAATTGAAGAAGACAGTTTCTTCTTCAGAAAAATTTCTCTCGAAATTCTGTATTATTCTCTTCTTCAACAACTCCAATCTTCCTTTTATATATATTTGATGAACATGCAAAGAGATGGAGTGCATGGTTTGCAGCTCATGCTTGGAGAATCAAAGTAGAGAAGATAATGCTTTTTGTGTGAGCATAAAGATGATGATAATGGAAAAAACCCATTTTCCATTTTTGTGCAACATGCAAACGATTTTCCATTCTTTTTTTTTAAAAACCAAAAAATGATTTTCATTCAAAATTTTATTTTTTTAAATTAATTTAATTTAATTTTAAAAAAATAATTAATTTAATATCAAATATTAAATTAATTTTTGCACAATAATCATCTTTAAATATTTAAATCATATTTAAATATGTATTCTCTTGTTCCGTTTAATTTGAACGTTTCAAATTAATCTCTCAAGCTACTCTAAAGCTTATCCATTTATGAGCTACTAAGGAGACCTACAGATCATGGGCTCCAACGATTCAAGATTAATCAGCTAAACTCATTAGTCCGATCTAACCCCCATTCATTAACTAATAGGACACTCCACTATAGCCCATAGTTAAACTCCTCTCATTGTAGATATATTATGTCCACTTGATAACCATAATCAGTAAGTCAATCCTTCACAGGTTGTTCGTAATCACAGCTAGGTCAAAAATATTGTTCTACCCTTGTGACTACATCTTGTTCCTTAAGTTCCTACTGATCCTCTAATGAACAATTCTGATTTATAATCTCTATGAATCAAATATTTTCTCTATCATGAGAAGGCAGGGCCTCGATTGTTCAAGACCTGGAGTCAGTACTTAAGAGAACAACCTATCTGCTAACTCTAAATAGGGTAGGAGTGCATTCCATCTTGCAAGGCTATGTCCTCAGCTATTCATCCGGTCTTATCCTCAAAATGGTAAGCTTATTGAGCAGTGTTGTTGGACTACTCTCACTGTTTGCAGATCAAAGGATAATTCCAAACAAATAGGAGTTCATAGCTAGCTTAGGATTAAGATCGAGTTAACCTAGGTTATATAATAAATGAAATAGTCAGTTTTAACAGTAAATAGTCGTTATAAAGAAAAGTGACTATTTTCGTGGTCTAGTCTATATGCAAACTCATTGCAGAGGATGCCCCCACTCTCATGTCTCAACATGGACGATTTGTGGATCACATCATTTGTAGCACCTTTCAACTTCTTGTAACAACTACAAAGTGGGCCACATCCAATAGTGTTACCAGGATGAGATACCCAATTTCATCCGTATACTTATTAGACCATTTAGGCTATATACTGTCAACTTGATCTTGTTTATGTCACTACTAAAGTTACAGCATTCAGACTATAGCCAAGGATGTGTTTATTAGATTTTCATAATAAGATGCAAAATCAACAAGTCATTGTTATTAATAAGATAGAATGTTTAATACAAACTGCGAGTTCTAGGACATTCCCAACAATTTCCCACTTGGACTAAAACTCCAATGAGAACAAATATATACAATATAATATTGAGATACATAATGGGAAAAATACAATAAACTAGGGCATCTACAATACCATAGACATTCTCCTACTTGCCCTAGATTACACTACTCGGAGTCCTAGTCCCACTAGGTGGCCCTTGAAAACTTTAGCTGAGAGGGCCTTAGTGAATGGATCAGCAAGGTTGTCTTCAGAGGCTATCTTTGTGACGAGCATATCTCCTCTGTGTACAATCTCCCAGATGAGATGATACTTTCATTCAATGTGTTTTCCACGCTTGTGACTCCTGGGTTCCTTTAAGTTAGCAATAGCACCACTATTGTCACAATACAGTGTGATAGGCAGGTGCATATTTGGAACGACTTCCAAATCAGCCAAGAATTTGCATACCATACTGCTTCCTTAGCAGCTTCGCATGCAGCCACATATTCCGCTTCCATGGTGAAGTCAGCGATACAACTTTGCTTGATGCTCCTCCAAACTATAGCTCCTCCATTAAGAGTGAAAACTGATCTTAAAGTAGATTTCCTGGAATCTACGTCAGTTTGAAAATTAGAATCAATGTATCCTGTAAGAATCAAATCCTTAGGTCCATACACAAGCATATAGTCCCTCGTTCTCCTAAGATACTTGAGGATATTTTTTACAGCGGTCCAATGATCGTGTCTAGGATTAGATTGGAACCTGCTGACGATTCCAACTGCAAAACATATGACGAGACGTGTACACAACATAGCGTACATCAAACTCCCAACTGTAGAAGCATATGGAATTCTATTCATCTCCTCAACCTCTTGAGGTGTCTTAGGATATCGTTCCTTCGACAAATGAATTCCATGCTTGAAATGTAATAAACCTTTCTTGGAATTTTGTATATTATACCTTAACAACATCTTGTCAGTATAAGATGTCTGAGACAGTGCTAATGTTCTATTCTTTCGGTCTCGAAAGATCTGTATTCCAAGAACATACTAAGAATCACCCAAATCTTTCATTTGGAACTGTGATGCTAACCATCTCTTTACGTCAGCAAGAAAGCTTGTCTCATTCCCAATGAGCAAGATATCATTAACATACAGAACTAAGAATGCTACAGTTTTCTTGACTATCTTCTTGTATACACAAGGTTCGTCAACATTCTGTTCAAAGCCATAAGATTTGATCGCAGTGTCAAATCTTATATTCTAGGATCTGGACGCTTGTTTCAATCCATAAATGGATCGAATAAGCTTATAGACTTTCTGTTCCTATCCTGTTTCGACGAACCCCTTTAGTTGGGACATAAAAATACTTTCATCAAGATAGCCATTCAAAAAAGTTGTCTTGACATCCATTTTCCATATTTCATTGTCATAATATGTGGCAATGGCAAGAAGTATTCTTATTGATTAAATCATGGTAACAAGAGAAAAAGTTTCTTCATAATCAACTCCTTCTCTTTGGGTAAAACCCTTTGCCACGAGCCTGGCTTTATAGGTCTGTACCTTGCCAGTTTGGTCTCGTTTTCTCTTGTAGATCCACTTACAACCTATAGGTGTAACACCTTGTGGTTGATCTACAAGTTTCCAGACTGAGTTGAAGTGCATAGACTCCATTTCATCATCTATGGCTTTTATCCATTGTTCCTTGTCAACATCTTTCATTGTCTTCTTAAAGGTTAATGGATCCTCTAAACCATCATCTTGTATGATGTTTTGAGTTTTTGTTAAACCCATGAAGCGTTCAAGTTGTTGAATAACCCTCCCACTACGACGAGGCATCCTCAACTCTTGAGATGGATGTGATTGGACAACAACCGTTGTTGATGAACCAGCTTGATCAATAACTCTTGTTGATTTATCTGTAGTATCTTTAAACAGTTCTTGCAATATTAGTTTATTGCGAGGTAGATGATTCTTAATATGATCCTCTTCCAAGAAAGTTGCATATGTCGATATAAATATATTTATCTTCTTGGGGATCATAAAAGTATCCTTCTTTTGTTTCCATGGGATATCCTACAAACAGGCATAATTTTGAACGTGTTTCCAATTTTTTAGGATTCTGTACCAACACGTGTGTTGGACAACCCCAGATGCGGAAATGACGTAAACTTGTTTTGCGTTCTTTCCACAATTGATATGGTGTTTCTGAAACACTTTTGGATGGAATAACGTTTAGAATATAAACTGTAGTCTATACTGCATATCCTCAAAAGGATTGAGGTAATTAAGCATAACTCATCATAAACCGAACCATGTTCAACAAGGTTCAATTTCTCCTTTCTACAACACCGTTTTGTTGTGGTGTTCCAGGTGTTGTGAGTTGGGATTGAATTCCATGATCTACTAGATAGTTCTGGAATTGCAAATCCATATACTCACCATCTCGATCAGATCGAAATGTTTTAATTCTTTTACTTAACTGATTTCCAGTCTCAGCCTTAAATTCTTTGAACTTTTCAAGAGTTTCAGACTTGTGACTGATTAAGTAAATATAGCCAAATCAAGAGTAATCATCAATCAAACTAACGAAATACTGATATCCTCCTCGTGCTTTAACATTCATCAGACCACAAAGGTCTGAATGTATAAGTTCAAGAGGTTCTTTGGCACAAAAACCTTTGTTAGAAAAATATTTTTTCGTCATTTTTCCCTCAAGACATGATTCACATGGAGGAGGGAACTGTCTTCTAACTGATTTAGATGACCGTTTTTTACCAATCTCTCAATCTTGTTAAGATTAATACCAAGCCTGAGGTGCCAGAGATAGGCGTTAGGAGAAATTTTCTGTTTTTTTATTATGAGTTTCAGTCGTTTTAAACATCTCTATATTTAAAATGGTTTTTGCTTCCGTTGGTTGTAATATGTATAAATTATTAGCAAGTCTAGCAGAACAAATATGAACACCTCTTGAATAAACAAACACTTCATTATATTCAAAAGATACACTGTATATATTTTTTAAAAGACAAGAAATGGAGATCAGATTCCTTTTCATCTTAGGTACAAAGAACACATTCTTGAGTAAGACAAAAGAATTTCCAAAAAACAACTTCACATCTCCCACTTCTTCAGCTGAAATGACTTCACCTGTGCCCACCTTGTAAATCATCTCATATTTAGAAAGTTTTTTCCAAGAACTAGTTTCCTGTAGAAAAGTACAAACATGATTAGCGACGCTTGAATCTAACATCCAGGTAAGGTGAGAATTTTCCACTATACATGTTTCCACAACTAGTAAATCATATTTACCTTGTTTGTTCTTTTCTGCTTTCTTTTCAGCCAGATATTTTGGGCAATTACGCTTCCAATGCCCAACCTCTCCAAAATGAAAACATTTTCCCTTGGGAGTTTTGTTTTTATTTTTCTTCGCAACGGTTTTTTTTTCCCTTTTCCTTTCTTTTTCATCTGTACGGTTTTATCTTTAGAAGAAGAAGAAGGATCAGCATTCTTATCATCCATGGGTTTCGTACCAGACATAGACCCTTTGTAAAACTTTTCCGATTTAGAAATAACATTTATTTCCTTTTCCTTAAGTTTCATCATCGATTGATAAGTTTGCAATTCATTCAACAACATCGTTAAGTTATAAGTGATTTTGTTCATGACATCATTTGTCCTGAACGACAGATAGCTCTTAGGAAGAGATTCCAGTATCATGCTCACTTGACTTGTTTCGTCTATCATAGCCCCGTGAGCCTCTGCGATGTTAAAATGGACCATCATGTCAAGAACATGTTCTCTTACGTTGGTCCCATCCTTCATACGTGTCATATACACATATTTAATGGCTTCATGTCTAACAGACGATGACGGTTGCCCGAACATCTCCTGTAATAATGCCATGATCTCACGAGTTGTGGGCATGACCTTATGTTTCTTGTTAAGTACATCAGATATACTCGCCAAGATATAGGCCCGGGCTTTTTCGTTCGCCCTTACCCACCTATCATAAACATCCTGAACATTTCGGGTTGTCGTTGAACTGGGAACTGGAGGACACTCCTCCGTTAACACAAACCTTAAGTCATCTACTACTAATATTGTATTGATATTTGATTTCCAATTGGAGTAACTCTCTCCGTTAAATTTGTCAAAAGAAAGCAGTTGTATAATCGAGTTCAACATGGCTGAAACATTTTAAACAAATTCTATTAAATATGCATCTAAATCCATTTTAGCAAAACTAATAAAGTACCCAATAAATCTTTATTTATTTGAAATGATACTTAAGTGATTTAGAACAACTTCTACCGTGGGGCAGTCAAGAATTCCTTCACAGAAGCAAGATAATTCTTGACCAAATACTATTATCTAGAATAACTCATATCCCAATAGTTCTTTTGGTTATCGTTTTTGGTCAAGATCTTTACTAACACTTATTAATTCTTGTAAGTGTGACCCGCCATTTTCAGATCTTATAGGACGGTATGAATATGCCTCCGAGAGAGAAGACAATATCCAAGACGGAACTATAAGACCCTATTCATTTTACTGAAGCTTGGGTTGTTCCGAATCCTATGTTACAACCCTCCGTAGGGATCGCCACGATTAACGACTAGCTAGTGTCGCATAAAAACAACAACAGGCGCAACATAGAAATCTCACGGTTCAAACTAATGGAGGAGACTGTAGGACAATGTTGACACATTTCCTTCACCCACTTACTATGAACCACTTCCCTCATTCACCTTGTTATTGACCCAGAGCAGTCGAGGTAAAATCGACAAGAAGCCGAGCATGGAACTCACGGTGTTCTAAATATATTGTTAATCTCTCACTGAAGTGTTCTAAATATTTGGGTAATTTACTTAGGCGTGATGGCTAATTTCATACAACCTAAGTCTAAGTGGTTTTGCCAAATATAACTCTTATAATTGGATTTAACCTACAATGTCTAGGTGATAAATCATTTTATTACCTCACATCGCTCACACAAGCTCATAAAATTAGTTAACAACTCTCAATTATTCAGTCATAATCCCCAGGTATGAGGTGTTCCGTAAACCGTCAACTTAAGTACCCCCAGCCTTAGTCAAGTTTATGAACCAATATGAATTTGTAACCGTATTTTATAAGACAACAATCTATTTTAACGATTAAAATTAGTTGTTAACCTAAGTGAGCATGCACTGTTCTTTGTAATGGATTTTAAACGTCTAACCAGTTTTATAACAACTTACAAAATTTAGACATGTTTAACATCCACAACATTCAACAAAGGTATCTAATATAACTATTATATTAAACATAACCCTAACATGCATACTATATATTATAACAATTATAACATACTGTCAATGCATATAACATGCTTCCTACGGTGGGGTTTTAAATCTACATAGCATATTGTATGCAAATACATGAATTTATTTAATTATCACATACATCTCATGCATAAACAATTAAATACTAATTGTTATGGTTTTCGTTTTGGCATAAACAAGCAAATAGATAGCTAACTATTATAAACAACTTCAAAACTGTCTTTGAACCGCTCGAACCACTCCAAACCAAACCCAAAACAACTTGAACCAGGCTGGACGAGTCTGAATCGGACCAACAAAGCCTGAACTAGACCAACCACAACCATTTAAGGTTGAACCGATTTAAACATTGAGTAAATCGGTCGAACCGGTTACTCTCGGTCCAACCTCAATATGCTTCTAAGGTCGATCATGTAACGCCTGGATGTAATCGTCTAGTGTCATCACCTGGGGTTGTGAGGAAGTACATGATCGCATAGTGTTTCCTGAAACCTGAATGATCGTTTAGCTCTATCGCATAGGACTAGACGATCGTTTAGTTCCATCGTAGTGCAATCGCTTAGCTCTATAGCATAGTACTAAGCGATCGCATAACACCATCGCCCAGCGCATTCAAGTCGTCGTTTAGTATCCGCCAGAAGCTAAACGATCACATAGCTCCATCGTATAAAACATCATCGCGTCGCATAGCATTTATCTTCACGATCGCTTAGCTCCGCAACCAAACGAACGCTCAGTGCTATCGCGTAGCATTTCATCGCATCGTTTAATGCGCATCGTTGTCGAACGATCGTATAGCACTATTGTTTAGGAAAATCAACGAAATGTCTAGTTCCCACGACAAAAACTAAACGATCGCGTAATGCTATCATATAGCAAATTAACTCATCGCTTAGCTCCCGCAGGTAACGATCGTTTAGCTCAACATCACAACGATCAGCACATATTACTAAACGATCATCTAGCTTTTCTTCTCACATGTAACATCTGGAGCTAAACGATCGTTTAGCAACTGAACCTCAGCAACAAATTTGAGCATAAGCTGAAAAATATCGAACAGCAGCTCGACCTCCTTCGCTCGTTTCTTCAATTACATCTTAATTTCAACTCTAATGACTCCAAATAAATTACAAACTCTTTTTAACACATAAATGCTCATCAAACAAGAGCCAATTACAAATTTAATTGAGAAATTAAGAGAATTAAAATGCCAAAACAGAGAAAACCATAGCAGTGCATCAGTTTCATATATCTCATGAAAAACACCCACCTTGCCAAAATTAGACCGAATTGAAAGCTTAAAATATGCTCTGATACCAATTGAAAGAGTAAAACAACATGTAGCGGAAGTATCAAGAATTCATAAGCTTTCTAATTCACTAATTTTATCAAAAACTAAAACAAGCTCTTCTCAAAAAGTGGGTTTTCTGAATATACCTTTGATGAACTCTCCAAGAAAACGTCTCGACAGATGTTGTCTTCACTTGTTATCAACGTGAATCACCTCAAAGCCTTCCATACTATGCTCTTGGAGCTTTAGGTAGAGTTGTGGGACTCAAGAACAGCTTGAAGATGGGAAGAAACTAGAGAAACTCACAACAGCCTGACTAAAGAAGACAGCTTCTTCTTCAGAAAAATTTCTCTCGAAATTCTATATTATTCTCTTCTCCAACAACTCCAATCTTCCTTTTATATATATTTGATGAACATGCAAAGAGATAGAGTGCATGGCTTGCAACTCATGCTTGGAGAATCAAAGTAGAGAAGATAATGCTTTTTGTGTGAGCATAAAGATGATGATAATGGAAAAAAACCCATTTTCCATTTTTGTGCAACATGCAAACGAATTTCCATTTTCTTTTTAAAACAAAAAATTATTTTAATTCAAAATTTTATTTTCTTAAATTAATTTCATAAATTAATTTAATTTAACTTTTTTAAAAAATAATTAATTTAATATCAAATATTAAATTAATTTTTGCATAATAATCATCTTTATATATTTAAATCATATTTAAATATTTATTCTCTTGTTCCGTTTAATTTGAACGTTTCAAATTAATCTCTCAAGCTACCCTAAAGCTTATCCATTTACGAGCTAGTAGGAGGACCTCACGGACCTACAGATCATGGGCTCCAACGATTCGAGATTAATCAGCTAAACTCATTAGTCCGATCTAACCCCCGTTCATTAACTAATAGGACACTCCACTATAGCCCATAGTTGAACTCCCCTCGCTGTAGATATATTATGTCCACTTATTAACCATAATCAGTAAGTCGATCCTTCACAGGTTGTTCGTAATCACAGCTAGGTCAAAAATATCGTTTTACCCCTGTGACTACATCTTGTTCCTTAAGCTCCTACTGATCCTCTAATGAATAATTCTGATTCATGATCTCTATGAATCAAATATTTTCTCTATCATGAGAAGGCGGGGCTCCGATTGTTCAAAACCTAGAGTCAGTACTTAAGAGAACAACCTATCTGCTAACCTTAAATAGGGTAGGAGTGAATTCCATCTTGCAAGGCTATATCCCTAGCTATTCATCCAGTCTTATCTCCAAAATGGTAAGCTTATTGAGCAGTGCTGTTGGACTACTCTCATCGTTTGCATATCAAAGGATAATTCCGAACAAACAAGAGTTCATAGCTAGCTCAGGATTAAGATCAAGTTAACCTAGGTTAAATAATAAATGAAATAGTCAGTTTTAACAGTAAACGGTCGTTATAAAGAAAAGTGACTATTTTCGTGCTTCAGTCTATATGCAAACTCATTGTAGAGGATGCCCCCACTCTCATGTCTCAACATGGACGATTTATGGATCACATCGTTTGTAGCATCTTACAACTTCTTGTAACTACTACAGAGTGGGCCACATCCAATAGTGTTACCAGGATGAGATACTCAATTTCATCTGTATACTTATTAGAACATTTAGGCTATATACTGTCAACTTGATCCTGTTTATGTCACTACATAAAGTTACAGCATTCAGACTATAGCCAAGGATACATTTATTGGATTTTCATAATAAGATGCAAAATCGAAAAGTCATTGCTATTGATAAGATAGAATGTTTAACACGAACTTCGAGTTCTAGGACATTCCCAACATTTACAACACTTGTAAAATCTACAAAACGGGTCGTATCCATAGTGTCACCAAGATAAGGTATCCCTCCTTTATCCTTATACTACAGACCATTTAGATTATTACTTGAGACATGATTCACGTGTATGTCTCACATACATGCTTAAGTTACATGAAATAACCACGGATCTTAGTTTATTGGATTTTAGTAAATGCAAATAAAATAACATTTATTTTATTAATAACAATGTGTACAAAATGTTTACAAACTACGAGACCACCGGGAGAATTAGGACACCAATTCCAACATTTGTGTAGGTGACACGCGAGTAGAGGTATCCTATGTAATGAATTTGCATAAGACTAGACTGTGAAATAGCAACCTCTAGATGTAACACCATTAACTAATTAGGTTCCTATTTCAATAAGATAACCTAGGCGATTGTTGTGCATAAAATGTTGTATCTTAAGCTTATTCACACTACTTACAGCATGCGGACAAATATGAATACAGATGAATGAATCATACAAGCTCATGTTGCCATAAACTTGATGATGTAAAGATGGAAATGGAATGTGGATGTTGTGTTAGGCATGACTATTTCTAGATATATGTGTTGTTAACTAAATGCTTGTAGTATGCTATGGAGTAATGCGTTGTCACAAGTTTGCTTGCACTGAAACCAAGTATAATCCCAACGCAAGTTTCTCGGATTGATCCGAGGTCGAACGCAGGGATTGATGTCGTTAGTGTGTTACATTTATGATATATGCGACCGGTGTTTTTACAATTAATAAAGATTGTGTTTGTATAGGAAATTAAATTGCGGTAAAGTAAAATTGTACAGATAAACTAAAGTTGCATTAATAAAATAAAGTGCGATGAAAATAAACCTAAGCTAATGTGATGCATGATACAAGATACATGATATACATGATGCTGAGTTCGAGACTGACTGTGAAGTTTATACAAAGGATCGTGGTCTGTGAGGGCAAGTCTTTATGGATGAATCGGAAGGGGAAAGGATAATTAGTACAAACATCGCAAGGTTGTTAACTGTGTTAAAGATATATCTAAGGTTCCGCTTTCCCTTGGCGTATACCTCTCGATGATCGGCCGCGTTCCCATATCTCTATGGTGAAATAGGGATGAACGTGATGAATGCAAGGTTGCTTCCATCTCTAGAAGTACTTCTCGCTTTAGTTAACGCATTCTTCCAACCCTCTCTCGATAGGCAAAATGGCATCTTCACTTCTGCTTTCACAGGTGAAGATTTCATCTAGCATGATTTGACCAAACATAATTATTTCCTTAACCCAATTAATTACTTGCTTAATTCATGCTAATTATCCAAGGGATTAAGAAAACATCGTGGAGAAAGTGAATTAAGGATGAACGAAAATAGACAGAAAGATGGAGATGAAAATGATCATAAGAATTGATACTAAGATTAAGCGTCTAATACATGGTGTGAATGATAGAGATTAAGAAGATGAGTACAAGTGATGATAAAGAGATAGAAACAAATACAGAAAAGTGTCAACGTCTTGACAATAATCTGGGACGATGGTTTGCTTGTCGGCGTGTGGAATGAATGAAACGACAGGCTTCCCCCTCTCAAGCTTGCTCGTCTGGTAGAGGTGACCTTCGTACAGAGCTTCAACGGTGGGGATCGGAAGGATTCTTTTCCCGGAGTCCCACCTCTCGGCCTTATCTCTTAATTCTTCTCGGATCTACTCTGATTAGTCGTTCAACCAGTCTTTCCCTCATATCAGTATATACACTTTTCTCTATATTCAAGCATCCTTTTTCAGTGGAATGGTCGGAGCTATTTATAGGCTAAACTTTGACTCTCTGACTTGTGGTCCCTACTTTATTATTAAGGCAGTTCCAAAAATGGTGGAGTGAATATTCCTTCTATTACACAATCAATCCCGTCCGAAATGTAAAACAGTCAGCTGTACACGCGTCAGAATTCTCTGCATTTACGTTGCTCTTCACATCTTCGATTGTTTGCCCGAATACGAAATTGTTTTTTATTACTGCATGCGGTTGAGATTGCGTTGATCGCTTAGCTATTGATCGATTGTCGCATGCACCGTATGATGGGTACAATGCGACGTAGATGCGTTGTTCTTTTTATCTTGAGCCTTGAACACATGCGGTGACTTGATTTCCTATAAAACAGATTTGAAATATTCTTTTCTACCATCATAATGGTGTCAGTGGGTGTATTGACGACAATTTTTAATTCTTGCATTTCTTAGCTAATTTCTATACAATTAACGCAACTTTCCTTTCTTTTGGCCGCAATATCTAAATAAAACAGTATAAATAACTTGTATCTCTACAAGTTATCAACGACTTAGTCTTAATCTTAAGTATATTATCAACTTCTGTTCATGAGGGATTATCCTTTGATTTGCATGAGTGAGGGTGACCAGTTCACGGGCACAATATTCTACCATTTTGGGGACAAGACTGAGTAGGGAGCTGGGAACATAATAATACAAGATGGAATTCTCTCTTTCCTATCTTAAGGGTAAGTAGATGAGTGTTCACTTAAATGGTATCTCCGGGACTTGAACAAAAGGTCCTACCCTCTCGTCGGCCTGAAAGAAGTTTCTATTTATTGGTTGGACCATAAACAGGTTGTTCATTAGAGGAGCACTAGTACTTAAGGAGTCAGAGGTAACCCAAGGGTAAAATGTAATTTGACCCACTTAGAGTTACGAATGCTCGTGAAGGACTAACTTGCTAGTGTTTGTCTATATCCGTAGACATAGAAATATATCTATAGTGAGAAGAGTGCAGTTATGGGTCTCTAGTGGAGTGTACCCACAGTTAACAGATATTGATTAATTTGGTTAATGAGTTTAGCCAATTAATCTCATATCGTTGGAGCTTCTGATCTACAAGTCCACCAGGTCCCCTCATTAGCTCACTAGAGGATACTTAAAAGAGATAATTTGAATTATTCAAATTAATTTGAGGAAACTATATATTAATGTGATTAATATATAATTAATTATGGATATGATTTATAATTAAATTGGAAAGTAATATTTGAATAAAATTCAATTAATTAATTCAAGTGAATTAGATTCGTAAATAATTAATTAATAGAGAGGTTTTCCACATATACATCGGATGTATATGATAATTAAATATATATACATTAAATTGGGTTTAATGTATAAATAGTTACTTAATTATTGTTCAAACTAAAATGAAATAAGTGATATTTAATTGGGCTAATTAATCAAATAAGTGTTATTTAATTATATAAAAGGAAAATATAGGAAAAGGGTTTAGTTCTTTCTATATAAAGACCTCCTTATGGCCCTTTCGGAATACATTGGAATACATAGAACACAATACACAACACCATAGTGTTATTGTGCAGAATTTTCTCTAAGCCATAAAGAAAATCCTCCTTACTCTCTAAAACCCCTTTTCTCCTCTCCCTCTCCCAATATTTGGATACCACTTATTCCTCTATTGGAATTCTAGAGAATAACAAGGTTACTCTCGTGGTAGTGTTCGAGATTTTTCAAGAAATTGTTCATGATCAGGATCATTGGAGATCCATTTATTGGAACTAGGAGATGACTGTTCGTGACACTTGGGAATCTACAAAGATAAGAATCTTCTAATATTTTCCTTGATGCATGCTAATTTACATGTTTATATATTATGTTTTGTTTAATGTAAAATCGAATTGTGGGATGTAAGGTGTTCTATCTCCACTGTTGGATTCGATTCCTTCACTTATGTCTCAGTCTGAGGGATTCATAGCCCAAGATCAAGAATAAAAAGTTTGCAAGCTTAATCAATCTATTTATAGGTTGAAATAGGCTTCCAGATTTTGGAATATTAGATTTGATCCTACGATCGAAACTTTTGGTTTTGACAAAAATGTTGATGAGCATTGTGTAGACAAGAAAATCAACAAGAATAAAGTAGCTTTTCTAGTATTTTATATGGATGATATCCTACTCATTGAGAATGATATAGGGTACCTTATTGACATAAAGAACTAGCTAGTGGCCGAATTCCAAATGAAAGATTTGGGAAAGACGCAATATGACCTTGGGATCTAGATTATTAAGGATCGTAAGAACAAAATGCAAGCATTGTCTCAGGCAACGTATATCGAAAAAATTTTGATTCGATATTTGATGCAAAATTTCAAGAAGGGTTTATTACCTTTCAGGCACGAGGTTTACATGTCTAAGGAACAATGTCCTAAGACACCTCAAAAAGTTGAGGATATGAAAGGCATTTCTTACGCCTTAGCTATGGGCAGCTTAATTTATTCTATGCTCTGCATTAGGCCTGATATTTGTTATGTAGTGGGAATAGTCAGTAGGTACCAGTCCAATCCAGGGTTAGACCACTGGACAGGGGTTAAGAACATCATCAAGTATCTTCGGAGAATGAGGGATGACATGCTGGTGTATGGGACTAAGGATTTGATCCTTATAGGATATACCGACTCTAACTTTTAGATTGACAAGGATTCTAGAAAATCCATGTCAAGGTCAGTGTTCACCCTTAACTGTAGTTTGAAGAAGCATCAAGTAAGGATGCATAGTAGATGCCACTATGGAGGCTAAGTATGTAGCTACTTAGGAAGCAGCTAAGGAAGCCATTTGGCTTAGGAAGTTCTTTATAGATTTGGAATTTGTTCCAAATATAGACTAGCCCATTACATTATACTGTGAAAACAGTAGGGTTGTAACCAACTAGAAAGAATCTTGCAGCCACAAATGAGGAAAACATATAGAGAGGAAGTATCAACTAATAAGGGAGATAGTGTAACGAGGAGACGTGATCGTCACGAAGATCGCTTTGGAGCATAACGTCCTGATTTATTTATGAAGACTCTCTGGATTAAAGTGTTCGAGGGTCATCTAGAGAATCTAGGTATGTGAGACAAGTATATAGTATAATCTAAAGCAAATGGGAGATGTGTAATGGGTATAATGATACCCTAGTTTATTGTATTTGTATATTTACTTTTTCATGTGATGTACTTATACATTTAATATTTCCAACTTTGGATTATTTATTGTATATACATCCCACTAACTAGAGTTTTAGTTCAAGTAGGAGTTTGTTGGGTTTTATGCCTTAAAACTCGTAAATAGTAAATGTGACATTTGACCGATCATTAATAAAGTGTTATTAATGTTTATTATAATAAATAGTTATTGTTTATCTTGTATTTATCTTGCCTAAATAACCTTAATCCAATAAATTAACATCCTAGATTGTTGTATGAGTCTTGAACTTTATGTGAAGACATACAGAGATCAGTATTTAAGATATAGCCTAAAGAGTCTATAGTATATGGATAAGGCTAGGTACCTTATCTTGATGACACTATGGATACGACCCACTTTGTATTTGAAATAAATGCAATGATCCAACACTTTCGTGTAGGAGACATGCGAGTGAGGATATCCTATGCAATAAGTTTGCATAAGACTGTACTGCGAAATAGTAATCGCTAGAAGTAACATCGTTTACTAGTTAGGTTTCTATTTCACTAGGATAACCTAGGCAACTTAGTCTTAATCCTAAGTGAGTTATGGACTCTTGTTCATGAGGAATTTTCCTTTGATTTGTATGGGTGAAAGTGACCAGTTCGTCGACTCAATATAATAAATTTTAGACAAATCCAAAGATCTCAACTATTATAATACTTATGTAGACTTGTTTCACTATTACGTAGATACACTTATAATTTGTCAACTAAAATATCTAGTTGAATAATTAGTTTTTTATAGGTAGTAAAGGGCTATGTGAGAACCTTTATACCATAACCATTAGAACTTTAACTTTAAAGTTGATCACTGGTATTGACTACCCCTGTTTTGAAAATATAGGTAGATGGGAAAACACAAATTCTAAGTCATTTTCATTGGTTGTAACCTAGGGATCTATTTATCCTGGCATGAATGTCATAAACAAGTCAGTGAGTACAAGGGTGCATTATACAAGTCGTATGAAACATTCGATGAAGCGAAGCACACGTATAGGTCTTACAATACAGTGCACGTTGGACAAGTTAATAACAAGGGCATAGGACAATGTAGTACAACTATTGCAACTATAATAGGCTTCATTTTTTGAATGATCATAATGTGTACTTGGCTCGGGATAGTAGGATATGAATGATGTACTCGGTTGTTACGACTTGTCATTTTGTAACTAAATCCAAGTTTACTAATTGTAAGTATAATTCATCCTTTCAGGATCCACATATTTTCCCTTTATCCTAGTAAGATGGAGATTGTTCAGGAGTTGTTTAAAATCATAACAAATATTACAGAGTCTCAAAGACAATTGTTCTTGACATTGCCGATTTTGTTTAACAATAATAAAAGGATAGACCAACAACCAGCGAACATTAGACACTGCATTCTGCAACGTTCTTTCGCCTCATTTACGAAAGTGACCTGGCATGTCACGAAAGTACTCAAATGGATAGAAAGACGTTTATGATTTTGTGTAACATGATTAGAACGATGGGATGTTTGGAGCCAAGTAGATGTGTTGGTATTGAAGAGATGGTGCCAATGTTCCTACACATTCTTGCTCATAATCTGAAGAATAGAGTAGTACGCACACATTTTTCAAGATCTAGCGAGATGGTTTCGAGATACTTCAATCCAGTTCTCTTAGCAGTAATATAGCTACACACAGTCTTGTTGAAAACCCTCGAACCAGTTACAAGTGCATGTACCGATGGATAATGAAAATGGTTTAAAATTAAAAAATAAAAAATAAAAATAAAAATAAAAATAAAGTTCCAATACCATTCTATTAATGTATTTGAAATAAATTTTGCTAGCATCTTCTCGAATTATCGTGATTAAACAATTTCAACAGAATTGTCTGGGTGCATGGGACGGCAAGTATGTGAAAGTGAATGTCAGTGTCGTAGATTGACCACAATATAGGATTAGAAATGGGAAAATCGCCACAAATGTTATTGTGGTCTGTGACCAGAACGGAGAATTCATCTTCGTTATGCCAGAATGGGAGGGCTTGACTGCCCGGGTCTTGAGGGATAGTTACGCGACCGCAAAAATTGAAGGTTCCAAAGGATATAAAAATCACTCATATACATAAGCAACCTTGAGTACTCCATCAATATACATGTATTACAATCTCAAAAATGGTACAGGATACTACTACTTGTGTGATGTTGGCTACCCTAATGCTGAAGGATTTTTAAATCAGAATATTCGGGCAGAATACTCTACTACCAGAATACCATCAAATGCAAGATTAGAAGTTTGAATAAACAATATCGGCAGTAACGGAATGTTAAATCAATCAGAGTTTGGATGGAACGAGGAGTTCAAGTGCGTTTAGGTGGATAGGGAGATTTTCGACGTCTGAGTTCGAGTAAGTTTTCTAAAACAATGAACAATGTACACCATACCTTTTTTTGTATAAATCTAATATTGCTTCCATATACCAATGTAGAGTCATCTTAATGTGAAAGGATTGTAAAACAAGTCACTTAATGTGAAAGGATTGTAAAACAAGTCATTCCCCCATTATGATGAACTATAAGTGTATTTGGGAAGGACAGGGCAACCGGGCAGTCTTACGAGCCCTTAATGGTGATGGCGTCAAATTTGTTCTGGGAAATAGAGGACGAGATTTGACTAGGATCACAAGAATACCCTACCCCATATAATGAAGAAACCCAACTGTCTGAGGATGCAATGGAAGAAGATTAAGTAGATATGTCCACGAGGAGAGCAAGTGTACCAGATATTTCCACCGGCAGAGCAAGCGTATTAGTAGAGCCATCCAGAGGACGAACTCGTTGCATGAAAAATCAAGAAATATGAGATGGAATTTAGACATTGGTAGTTCAAGCCATATTTGGTATTAAAGGGCCAATTGAGGATGGTAGATGTAATCTAATTGATATAATTGGCACAAAACAAAAGATAGACCTCTTCGTCGCTGTACCAGAAGAGAAACAACTACACAATACTGGACACGACTACTTGCTTGGACCCACTAAATTGATTACTTAATATTTCAACCCGAAAACATATATTCTATATAATTTTTGTGATGTTTAGAACAATATATTTGTACTACACTATCTCATTCTCACCATCATTATGAAATGGAAGGTAATTATTCTGTGCAATTTCAATTCCACATATATAATCCATATTATATAAATATAAACTATCAAGTTATAGTTATTCAACGTTTGTGTACCATGTTAAATAATAATGTTTGGGTTAACAAGATTCAATATACATACATACAATATCCCAATTCATAAGTAATTGAGCAGCAATATGACATGTATTTTGATGGTATGTTTTACAGATTGGAGAATTATAATTTTTACAATTTTGAAAAGAATACATTGAAAAGAATTTGTTATATTTTACAAATTCAAAAAAAAAAATTGAGATTTTCTAGTTTGTCATAAAAGAGTTGAGAAAATAGGTGTATAGCTGAAAATTAATCAACAGCAAAACAAAAAAAAAACAAAAAAGAAAAAAGAAACAAAAGTAAAAAGAAACAAAAGAAAAAGAAAAAAAATAACCAATCTCATTTACAAAAACTGCATCAAATATCTCAACTCAACTTTACACCCAAACACTGACTTTCAGATTCATCAACTCGATTTTGCACACCAAACACAGACAATAATTACCGACTCAACTCTACACAATAGAAGTAATTTAACTCTTCAAATAATAATTATCAGTTCAACTCAACTCTCTGCTTTTATCAGATCCCAAACATCCCTATGTAATTATCTAATTGCTACCACAGCCAACGTATTCATACAGCATCATCATCAATCGTAAATTGTAAAGATCCCTCGAATCCCCACCTTTGTTAACCTTCATATTAGTTAAATTTTCCTTTATAAGCTTCTCTACAAGAAAATTTTCAAAAGATATTAAATTGGGAATTATCAAAACCCAAAGCCGGCCATCATTCATCCAGAAACCAACAGATAGAAACATTCATTCATATTACTTGAGCTGCTGCATTAACAATTTGATCACTCATGTCGGTACCCATTTCTGGATTCACTGGCTCGATATTACCGCTCCTGGACACCGGAGGAAGCTGCCTCACATCTTCTCCTGATTCAGAAGTGTTCTTTTGTGTGCCAGGAGACGTTGCAGCTACTGACTCGGGAGGTGGATCGTCCTTTCTATCAAAGTTTCCCTCACGTGATCGCTCATTATTATCGTGGCTACGGCTACGGCTACGACTACGGCTTCGACTATAACGGCGGGACCAACTCCGGCTCCTACTTCTGCTCCTGCTACGACTTCGACTCCGGCTCCAGCTTCTACTACTGCAACTATGGCTACCACTACGACTGCGACTTCGGCTGTAACCCCATGTTCGGACTCTTTCAGGACTACGACTATAACTTCTGCCTCTACTCCTACTGAAGTCTCTTCTGTTATCAAATCGACCCTGTCCACGTCCACGACCACGTCCATCCATACTATTGAAACCTATCATGTGGGCCACCACGATCACCCCTGCCCCAACCAACATGACCACCAGCAGGACCACCAAAACCCCGTCCTCTACCCCGTGCAGAAAAGAAACTACACCTCTCCCACCTCGTCCACCAGCAGTACCATCTCTCATCCCACCACGACACCCAAACCCGCCATCTCTCATCCCACCACGGCCACCAAACTCTCCATCCCTTGCACCACCACGACCACCAACCCGCCATCTCTCATACCACCTCGGCCTCCTGAATCCCAGCGACTGCCACCCATAACTGCATCATAACGTCCCATCCCACCCCTATCCTTCCCAAAACTCGGCCCACCACGCATAGCCATATTTCGCAACTCAGGAGGCACGGGTTGGTCCGCACCCTCCAGTACTTTAATCAAATCAGCAGCATATTTCCAATCCTGTTCAGAGAAGAAGGTATATGCCACTCCCGTTGCTCCAGCCCTCCCAGTTCTTCCAATTCGGTGGACATAATCCTCAATTCCAGTTGGAAAATCGTAGTTGGATCACCACTCTGGCATAAAAATGAAATAAATAGATCATATAACAAGTACTGGGGTCATATGACAGTTAGCATACAAACCCAACAACTAGCCACATCAGATCCATATTCTTTCAAATTTTTAGTTCCAACTCCCAAGATCTTCTCTCGGTACCATAGAGAAGAGCAGAAAAAAGGCTTACCTTATATCTTTGATGTCAAGCCCACGAGCAGCAACATCGGTGGCAACTAGTATTGGGGACTTTCCACTACGAAACTGGTTCAATACCCAATCACGCTCCCCCTGTGATTTGTCTCCATGAATAGCAGCAGCCCCAAAACCACGTCCAAGATTCCGTGCAAGCTGATCACACAACCTCTTCGTAGAACAAAAAATTATTACCTTAGACCCCCGTTCTTGGGATCTAAGGATCTGCTCCAACCGTCTCTGTTTTTCCATCTGTGGGACAACTTCAACATACTGTTCTCCACCCCCACCCGAAAATAGAAAAAGGAAAATAGAAAAAATATATATATATCAATAACAAATCATCTAGGGGAAGAATTTACAAACTGGAGGATGCATTAACTCAGTAGATAAAGAAACTATTACTGCATAACGAATAGTGTTAACAATCAAATGATAAATTCACGTCTCATCAAGTGTTGTTTCTCATATAATAGTTAAAGAAAAACATCTCTCTTAACCTAAAACTAAGTAATGGTCAAGGACTACAATTACAAAACACACTATTTCCTAGAACGATCATTTAAACAAATGATGCATTCACCAATTCAATAGGCCAAAAATATCATTTTTAACAATAGCAAGGCTCATGATGCCAATGAAATCTACACTGTTCAAGGGACTGATAAGTATATGAATCGTTAAGGTTACCTGTGTAATAGCCTTGTTAGCAGCAAGTTCATCAACGCTACCAATATTCACCTGGACAGAATTGACGAGAAGATCATTCGCTATTTTTCTTACTTCCTTGGGCCAGGTTGCTGTATACATAAGAGTTTGTCTACGTGGTGGTATTTCATTCACAATCTTCCTAATTTGGGGTTCAAATCCCATGTCAAGCATCCGATCAGCTTCATCAAGCACAAGCAGTGAAACTTGCCTAAAGTTGATCATCTTCATTTCAAGTATATCATTAAGCCGTCCAGGAGTTGCCACCACGATATCAGCACCACGATCTAACTCTTTTAATTGAGGACCTTTTGGGGCTCCACCATACAAGCACTGAAATAAAGAATTTTAACTCATGGAAAGGAAAAAGAAACACAAAAAAAAGGAGTAGATGATTCAAGGACCCAGAGAGAGAACATTTGAAACTCACCGTACAACAAACCCGAGAAGATCTCCCAAATTTAAGAGCTTCATCTTGTATTTGAGTAGCAAGCTCCCTAGTAGGAGCCAAAACCAACACAGTTGGTCCATTTTGAGGGTTATTTCGGCAATGCCTAAGAAGAATGAAGGCAGGAATCAAATAGCCCAAAGTTTTCCCAGACCCCGTTTTAGCAATCGCTACTATGTCCCGACCTTGCAGGGCAATGGGCCATGTTTGTGCTTGAATTGGCGTAGGAGATGAGAAACCAGCAGAATATATCTGAAGCACAATGATGGAAAACTAGACTCAGCGCCAAGTTAAAACATGCCAGAGACATTAATGCGTGAAATACATTTCATGAATATAGTGTTCTGCAGCAGCAAAAATGAAATAGGACAAAAGAACCCATAGATTAGTTGCTTACACAAGCAACTCGAGGCAACAAAAGATTGCAATAAAGACATATTAAGCAGAGCCAATAAGCAAGACATCTCAGTCACATCAGGTGTAAATTGGTCAAAGGCCCAACACTCAACTAAAAGATGCCCTAGAAAGGCTCCAACCATCCATTTTGCAGCCTCCAAAAATCAAGGGATTGTTGCATGTGCAAGTGTAGCAATAGCAGTGCAGCGTACGACATATGCTCCTCCTCCGGAGCAAATATCGCACCTGCGACAAGTGAGAACTCATGAGTAAAAGTAGATTAATAACAGAAGAGATGAGTAAGATGGATCATGGATTTTCTACTTTCACGCAACCTAATTAAAAGATGTTTGAGCAACCATGAAACTTGCCTCTCTCAGTATCTCCGGAGGGAAGCCAGTAGCCTCAAATGTCATGAATGGAGCTGGAACATTATCACCCTACGAAGTTAATTGGAAAAGATAGGCATGATTTGAAGTCAGTGATACAGTTATAACCCCTATGGCATTCACAACAGTAACATAATTGGAAAAGATAGGCATGCTGAAATACAAACCGTAGCAGTTACTTCATGTTGTTTACGATAAACTTCAACAGGTGACATATTAGTAACATCTGAAGCTCCAATATGAGGAGGGCCCATCAATGCATTATTTGACAATGATGGACCACCAGATCCATGGCTATTCAAATTATGTGTCGGACCAGCTGCAAAATTTGTCCCACTATGATGACCGGGTGCCGCACTTGGAAATGGAACACCACTCATCCTTGTGTCCTGAAAGAAAGGATAATTTCCATACCATATAAGCAAAATAAATCATACAGAACAGAACCAAAATACTTGGAAACTTGATACAAATTTTTGCTTAACCTGACCTTTAGTATTCTTTTACGTTTCTCAATGAAAGTGTTGTTTCCCATATAACGGTTAGAGAAAAACATTTCTCTTAACCTAAAACTAAGCAATGGTCAAGGAAGAGTACATACACACCATTTCCTATCAATTTCTTTATTAATTATCCACATATAACCTTACCCATAAATCTTTGCAGTACCTAACTACATATCTTCCATGTAAAACCCAAAGATACAATGTCTTCACAGAATATTAGTACCCAATCAACCTTTGTTAACAACTACCAATTTCAAGATGTATATGTGCTTTTCTTCATAGTAAATTAATCATCCCTCATAATTGTATCTTACTTAAACAATGTCAAAAAAATAAATATATAAATAAACTTGAACATGGAAGAATTACAAATAGACGTGAAATGAAGAACCTGCTGGCTCCTTGCCATTGGTATTGCTGCAAGCCTTGGCTGATGTGGACCAATGCCAGGCCCCTCATTCCCGCCAAAGTAATATACATTTCCGGCTCTGCCTGGCAAATGTTCGGCACCAGCTTGCTGCCCCTGCATCACAGTTGGGCCCATTTGATCTTGGAATCTAGAATGATGATGGCGATGAGTCAATTCAGTACCTGCATGCGGCAATTGAACCACAGGATGTTGTTGTTGCATGTTTCCTGGAGAGCTACCAAATTGTCGTGCCTGATCAGATGCTAAACCAAATTGTTGCGTTTGAGAAGAATTGGTTCCATGAATAGATGAAGTGCCACCACTTTGTTGAAACTGGGAAGAAGAAAATCCAACTTGGTTTCCTGACTGGATATTCTCCTCCTCTCTCTTCAGAAAAGTCGGCTTCTGTTCGACGTGATTACCAAATGGCTGACCTGAAGGACTTTGTTGAACTTGCTGCTGCAAATTCTGTTGAACATTTGGATGAACGCTTTGTTGGTAACCAATATACTGAAGTTGCTGCTGACCATATTGCAGACCTTGAGGTTGCCCGACTAATGGGGTTGGATTTTGCATGTTTGGCTGTCCTAAATGCTGGACTGATGGTGGTGGCATTTGTTGTCCCGGATTCTGTAGGGTTTGCCTTTGATTCTGTAGCGGTTGTTGGTTAGGATGTTGAGACATTTGTTGATTAGCATGTGCCATTTTCTGACCTTGATGAACCTGCTGGTGGCCAATATGCTGTGACGACATTGCAAATAGCCCCGGTTGGTGCATGACCTGGTTTGATTGCGCGCCATGTTGTCGCCCATCTGGTGCCATTTGCATGCTAGGATGGTGATTAATGGCCACCTGACTGGCAACAAAACTGTGTTGTTGTGTGATCAGATGTCCAGGTTGTTGCGAAAGTTGGCTGTTTAATTGGCCATCTTGTTGAGGGACATGATGATTTTGCTGTACATGAGGTGCCAATGTGTCATTTGATGGCATTGAATGAGCCTCCGGGATTGAAGTCGGCTTGGAAGTGGAGACGCTAGGATGAGGACCGAGTGGTAATGGTGGTGGCAAAGAGACCGGTTTCTCATACTGAGTAACGTTGGTTTCAGGGTTCCAGTAGTATGATAGTCCAGTGCTCCCATCAATCAATCCCTTCCAAGGTTTGGGAAGAGTAGGGTCATCCGGTGCATAGCGGGGACCGAGGGAAGGGGGAGCAGAGTCCCCAGTTTCCATGATTTCAAACTGTATTGAGAAATTGATTTAAAAAAAGAAAAAGTCAGTATTTCAATAAACACAGCCTAAATAATAAGAAACATATATGTCATAAACAAAAGTTAACCAAAATTAAAAACAGAATCTAATTTCACCCCAAACCCAAGTTATACTTTATAACAGCCCGTATTTCCCAATACAACTATTAAAACAAAAATGCGGAAACATAACCATTATAAACTTTTACAAATTTGAAATTACACAAGTTATTAAAATAACTAATTACAAACAAATTCTAAGTCAAACTATCAAATCCTAATATAAACATCTCTTGATGTCCTACGCCAGAACCTAAACTTAACTTCCTTTAGAACTATTACTTGATCCTTTGTCTGAAAGCATTTTGGAAAAACAAAGATGAGAACAAAAATACTCAATAAACAGTTCCCATATCAAGCTTTAAAATTCATTTTCTTTCAAAATTTTTGGAATAAAAATACAAATCATTGCAAAACTTTCAGTCAAGACCTTGCTGCAAACAATACTTTCAAACTCAAGATCTTTCAAACAAATAAACTTCAAAACTATACGTTTCAAGTTGAATCTTTCAAATAGTCTTTCAACAAAACCAAATCGTTCGAATAAACTTTTAAAACCTTTAATAAACAGAACCTTCATACTTTTCACAACACTAACTTTTTAATACTTTCAAATACAAAGCTTTCAATCAATCCAAATGTATCTTCATTCCAAAGAATAACAAACAACAAAAATGTGCCTTCTCACAAATAAGCTTCAGTCAGAACAGATACCGTCAATTCCAGATTTAGCTATAACAAAATACCATACAATCCCCAGAATACAAAAACTGACATATTCGGATAGCCCCGATTGAATCATGTTTAAGTGTTAGAACTTCTATAATCCTCAATTCGAAAATCCACTTCCTTTAACAAACATCAACTTTTAGATAGCCTAAATAATAAACACCATGTTTAAGTGTTAAAATTTAGTTCAACAACCTTAATCACCAAGAGGCTTTTCAAGAGGAATATTCTTATGAAAAATCCACCATAAACCTTAATTAATCACTCCAAATTAGTCCAAAATTACGACCAACATCCTTTCACAAGCAAAACTGCTCTATCATACTCTAATTGAGCCTGAACTAATCCAAAAAGGGGGTGCAAACTTGCAGAACCTTAATCAAACACTTGGAAATCTACCCAAACATAACAACAAGCAAGTTCCAAGAGTTCAGAATAATATTCAAACGCTTAAATCCAATTCGAAAAAGGAAATTAAAGCAACAATTCTTACCAAATCTTACCGCAGAGGCTCTAAACCTGGCTCGTTGGTGTCCAAAAACGTCCGAAATTATAGATCTGGACCTTAGACGATATGGATACACCAATTTGAAGCCAATCGAAGGGTGAGTCAATGCCGAAACCTGACGAGACGGAGAGACATTAATGCGAAGGTGTAAAGAGAGGGTTCCCGTCTCATGGTCGTCGCATCTGCTTTATTACACTACGACCATAAAACCCATGGAGCTGTCATCGAGAATCGAGTTTCCATGGCAGACCTGATTTATGGGTTTCACCGCCACAACGCTCGCCGGCCAAGAAGACTGAGCAGAAGGGGGAGGGTGGTCGGCGGCTACAAGGGGAAGAGGAAGAAGATGATGGAGGTAGGGCTTCTCTAATTTCTTTTCTTTTCTTTTCTCTTTTTTTTTTCTTTTTCTTTTCTTGGTTGGTTCCTTAATTTTATTTTTTATTTTTTCCAAAGCTCTCACTAATAAAATTTGTGTTTCAAAAGTCGTAAAAAAAACTAACGCATTTGATAATTATTTTATTTTTTTTTAAATGAAGTCTATTTCATGTATATTTTTATAATGATTTTAATCTTTATTTTTAGTCCAATTTTAAAATAAAAACTACATTTTGAAAACTATTTTTTTAGTTCTCAAAATTTGACTTGATTTTTTAAATTATTGATGAAAAGTAGATAATAAATAAATGAAAAATTTAGAATTGGGAGTAGTGTCCGTAAACTTAATTTTCAAAAACAAAATGGTTACCAAGCTAAAAGAATATAATTAAATTCTCCAAATTATTTAGGTCGCGTTTGGTAACTATTTGTTTTTTTATTTTTGTTTTTAAAAATTAAGTCTATTTCATCCACATTTTTTAAAATGATTTACATCATTTTTAAGTATCATAGTTGAATTCTTACCCAGATTTCAAAATCAAAACAACTTTTTTAAAAAAAAAAATTGGCTTGATTTTTTAAACTAATGGTGAAAAATAGATAACAAATGAATAAATTCAAAGGTGTAAGTAGGGTCCATTGGCTTAATTTTGAAAAAAAAAATAAAAAATAAAATAATTACCAAATGAAATCTTAGGGGTGTTTGATGCGCGATAATAAGAGTTGAATTGGTAATTATTATATGGAGAGTTACATTATGTGTGTTTGGTGTGGTGAGTTGAGTTGAATTGACAATTATTGTATGTGTTTGGATGCAAAGTTGAGTTGGGTTATCTGGTACTTTTTTTAAATGAAATTGATTTTGCATTTTTTTTTTTTTTTTTACTTGTTGATTTTAATTTTCAACTATATACATATTTTTCTAACTTTTATAAGATAAAAACAAAAAAAAAATTCCAATTCTTTTCTATTCTTGAAACATAACAAAATTTCTACAAAGTATTCATATACATAACACAAAATTTTGAATTCATTTTTGTAAACACTCAAATAGAAGTGATTATTCCATTAAAAACCCCAACTTAATCATTAATTACCATACAAATTAAAAATAACCGAAAGGATCATTGTCATCAAATGAAACTATTGACATTGTTTTAGATAGAAGTGATGACACTTAAATGTTAATCTTAAACAAAACCAACATCGTACAATTTAAATCATATAACCAACTATTAGATAGTCTTTTTTGACCAATTTGTGAAATGTGGATTTACCGTCTTCTAAAACAAATAAAACGATTTTGGAAATATTTATGTCTATTTTTTATACTATTATGTTGCATAAGTGTACAAACTATATTTATATTAAAAGGAAAAAAAAAACTTGAGCCATAATTTTAAATTCCGCTATTTCATTAGAATTATGTAATATTTGAAAACATCAAGGGATAGGTTGTTTAAATCATATCGTTGAACTTTTGTTTAGTGAAACAATAATAGGACATCGTATGTAATATCTTCTAGATCTAAGAACAAAAATGAAATTGAAGAAGAATAATTAAATCTAAGAAAACGGCCATAGAAAGAAAATAAACAAAAAAAAAAAAGACAAAGGATACGTTAAGAAAGAAAATGGAAAATAAACCGATACGAGCCAAACAGAGAAAGAAGAGAGAGAAATGAGAAAGATGAACCAGACAACGAAAAAAGAGAGAATATGAAATAATGGGAGTAAATGCAAAGAGAACATAAGAGAGAGAAACGACAAAGTAATTGAGGGAGTTGGGAGAGTAATGAAAAAACGTGGAAAAACGGGTGAGAATAAGAGTGATAAAATTGTGGGTAATTAAACACACCGTTTTATTTTTATAAGTGGTTGTCGAAGTTTGGCACGAGAAGGTGGTAGGCAGAGTATGTAGCCGAAGTTGCTTGTGCAAAGGTAGTCATCGGAGTTAGTGGTTAGAGTTGTCGTCAAAGGTGGTTGGTGGTGCCCGGAGTTCTTCGTCGAAGTTGATCGTATGAATGTGTAAGTCAGAGTTTTTTTTTTTTTTTTTTACCAAGGTGGTTGTCGCATTTTCGTTGGAGGTGGTTATTGGAGCTCGAAGTTGGTGGTTGGAGTTAGCCACCCAAAGGTGGTCATTGGAGTATGTTGCTGAAGTGTGGTAGTAACAATCGCTAACGGAGACCGATGAGTGGAACCATTAAAAACACCGGAGATAGAGCATCGATGAGAGTTGGGGTCAGCTGGTAAAATAAACAACTTAACTCTATAAACATTTAAAGTTGGTTGTCAAACATTGAGTTGGTAGAAAATACAAACGCAACCCGACTCTCCTTGGTTGTCAAACACCCCTTTCGTTAATTAATTATCTGAATATATTTCATAATTAATTAATTTAATTCAAACTAAAATAAAATTACTTAACCAAGATACTGTCGAAAGCGTTACATACACAGATTGTGAAGGTAAAGAAACAAGAGAATATATGTACACTAAATTTACAAGTCTAATAATGTCACAAACAGATAAATTATTAGAAATAACACTTTTAAGTTGTCACCTTACAAAACTAGTACCATTTTTTAAAACTCATTCAAATAGCTTTTCTCGATCCATCTCAGACGAGATCGACTACCGAGATTTAGTTTTAAAAAAATAATTTGTTTTAACTTATCGAGATTTTATATATTTTCAAATTTTATCCAAATTCAATTATATCTACCAAATATTATATCAAAATTTTTCAAAAAAAAGATCAAATATGGAAAACATATAAAATCTCTTAGTGGATTCTTGGGCAGATCAATACAAGATTTTATATATTTTTCATATCTTACATTAAAGCTAAAAAAGGTCAAAGTTGAAACATTTTATTTTTTTTTTTTTTTTTGTAAAATTGAATCTTTCCCAAAATTTAAAAATCAATATGCAATTATCCATTTAAAAGATCTAAGTGGTAAATTCATTTGTAAATTTAGAATTTCATATAATTGTGGAAACAGAAATTGGCCTAAAATTACAAAAGAATCAAATATAATATTCGGTAAAGATAACCGAGTTTGGAGAAAATTTGAAAATATATAAGATTTGGATAAATTATCTAATATTTGAAAAATTACTAAAATCTCGACATTTATGTATCTAGAAAGGCCCAATGGGGCCAAAACAATAAGTTAGAAAAAGTAGATTTTGTAATTAAATCTATTGAGAAAAATTAGTTTAACGACTTTTCAAAAAACGTGCTAATTTTGAAATATGAAAAGCCGTGAGTATTATTTCTAACAATTTATCGGACAAATGACTTCCAAATATATATCTTTCATTCAATCTCCAAGATTTTTCCAATAAGTTAAAATAAGAAAACGACAAGTAGAAAAAAAATATGCATTTAAGAAAAAAATGAAATAGAAAAAAAAATAATTAGAGGTAAAAGAACAACCATAGAAAGAAGATAAAATAAAATAAAATAGAGAAAGAAAAGAGGAGTTGAGAAAGAAAATGGAAAATAAAGCTCATACGAGCCAAGCAAGAAGAGAGAAAATAAAAAAGATGAACCAACGAAATAAGAGAGAAGAAGAGAAAAGGGGAGTAAATGAGAATCAAAACCAACAAGATGTCTATTGCAAACATAATGCACCAAGACTAAAAAAAAAAAAAAACTAGTCAATACCTAAGTTTTGAAATAGTTTATATTTAGTCAATAGATTTTAAGGCACTATACATTTAGTTCTCAAATTTTGAGTTTGATTTCAATTTAGTCATTAAGTTTGAAAGTATTACAATTTTATCATTGACATTTGAATTTTACTTCAATCTAGTCTTTGTGTTTCAACTTTCAAGATAACACTTTTAATATCGATTATTCACTAAATACTCATTTTTCATTTTTAATATTAACTTATATTAATAAATTTAAAATCATTGAAATATGTATAATTAATCGAGTTTTACTACTTTTTATCACTTTTAAAATTAAATTAAAATTTTCACTTCATAGTTATATTTAATTAATTAATAGAATTTGATGTCAATAATTAAAAGTGAGTATTTAATAAAAAATTGAGATTAAAAATATAAAATCTTAAAACTAAGGAATAAATTGAAATAAAACTCAAATCTCAAAGATAAAATTATAACATTTTGAAATTTATGAACTAAATTGAAACAAAACTCAAAACTTAAAGACAAATATGTAATATTTGAAAATCTATGGACCAAATAAAAACTACAACCAAGATCTTAGGAACAAGAAGGTTTTTTCCCCCCAAAAAAAAAACTAAACTACGTCATCTTCGAACTAAATATTCATTTTATTTGTTGGCTGAATAAGGATTTTTTGCTTCATTAGGAGTTGGTTCCTACTGCTCACCTCTTGTTGTATCCATAACAACTTTAGATTCCAAGATAATTCGACACCTGTGAATCTAAGCAATTTTTCAGTTTAATTCACTAGATTTTTGTAACCAAAAAAAAAAAATGTGATTGCTTCTTGACGGTTTATCCATTTCGTAGGACTTGTTTGAACGATAGGCCAAATTTTAAAATTATTCACACTCGATAAATATTTAATTATTTAATTTTGAATTTTTATAAATTAAAATTATAATCACTATTTTAAGATATTAATCTCTTTATTTTGTTATATTCTTGAAGTTTTGAAAACTAAAAAAATTAGACTTTGTTTAATAATATATATTTTTTAAATACTAAACTCATAAAAATCACTCCCTCATTGATTCATTCTGTTTATTCGAATATTTTAACAAAATCGAAATCAAGTTTTGGAAACTAAAAAAGAGCTATTAAAATCAAGTTTTGAAAACTAAAAAAGGAATAAAAAAACTCGTTACATGAATAGCAATCAAACTAAAAACATTAGCATATATAGCACAAATATAAAAGCTTTACAAACAAGTCTAGAAGAAATATTATATACAAATTAATGCTAAACTATATTCATATTAACATTTTTAGTTGTACTCAAAAAGAAAAATAATAACATTTTTAGTCGTGATTTGTTACCTTAAAATAGAAATGGTTCATACATAATATTTAAAAAATTATTAGACCCTGAATTAAAATTTTAAGATGAGGTAAAAAAAAAAAGTTAAAGGTGTGTGTCTATTTATCTCTTGAAGCTAAAAAACATAATTTTGATCTAAGTCCTTGTAAGGACAAATTCACATATTAGATGGAGGATAACATAGGCAATAAAAATTTGCCATCCACTTAGAGAAATATAATGTTAAAAATTGATTATGACTATCATGAATAAATCAACTCGAGACATTAGACAATTGATGGTTATATTGATGTAAATTGAATTGGGACAATTACAAATATAACAATCAGGCCCAAAATATTTGCAAATATAGTACAATGCAAAAAAATTTACATACATAACGAAATTTAGATTTTGCTTATGAAGTCTAACAGTGATAGACCATATCACTAATAAATTTTGCTATATTTACAATTCTTTAAAAATGTTACTATATATTTAATTATTTTTCTAAAAAATGTTACCCAATGCAATTACCCTACGAAAAAGGAGATTACCGAACAACAAAATAGAAGTGATAAATAAACAAACAAGACTATCGATATCAAGATTTGAGCATCGTAAGTTCAAAAATACAACCACTGGGCATATACAAGAGTACAGAAACCAAAAAACGAAATCCACTGAAAACAAAATCCTAAATCTAGTAAAGGTCAAGTAGAAGTGTACCAGCATCCATTCATATGAAGTTTACTTGAGAAACAGCAAGATGACATTTGTTCTTCAACCTATAACTCAAGTCTCGCCTCCCGACTTTCAAATATAAATAAAATTCCTTACAGAAACTGCAAAGCATGGAATGGCGTAGTTCATCTGGCCACAACTGAAGGCAGACTAACAATTCTCGAGAACTGCGACAGAAGCACTTCACAATCCCGAAACTCTATCTGCGAGGACTGCAGAAGCAACATTGCAGGGTGTTATAGTCAAATTTGTAAATTCTTCGATCAACCAGGGGAAAGGATTACTGGCTAAACACAACACACTATGGACCAAGTGAAATGTTCAATAATGACAAAACAACGTCAAGAACTTTGCTGCCCCCTAAGGTCTTGACCCTACAATATTTGAATATCAGGAAACTCACAAAACTATGAAATCCCAGGTAAGTGGCCACCATGAATTGAACCTATGACTTCTTAGCCATTTATCAAGATCGTACTCCCTATTTACCATTAGGCCAACCCATGATGGTTGTTGCTGCCCCCTAAGGCCTTAACTAAAGGGATCACAAATCTCATCCCAAGTTCATATTGTATTAATTGTGAAAATTAGCAAATCAATGAAATCTCTCCAAAAGGATTTACTAAACTCTACAAGATCAAAAAATAACCGAAGAATTTAGTGAACTTTGAGCAACAGAGCGAGATCACTCAAACATGTCATTTCCTTCTCACCTCCTGTAACCAACTAATTCAATAAACACCTGTAAGAATATCATGAGAGCTTAAATACACCTCAGTTCATTCTTCATCGTTACCAATCTTTATATTCTAAGAGATTAGCCTATACATATCAGACCATCTATCCTGCCATAGGCCTCCCTAATCCCCCTTTGAATAATTCACGAGAATCCCCATGGTAAAAGGAAACAATAATACAACCTTTATTTATTTAGTTTGAATAATCAGCCTGAATTCTGAAACTACCAACCCACGTAATACACACTGATCAACTATTCATCAAGCAACACTACCATATGTTTCTTTAGAACTCAAGGACACAGATGTACAACCTATAGAACAGATCCTTTACAAGTAAAGTTGTAACACTACCATATGTTTCTCTGCGTAGATCCTCTAATTCGGAAATGAAGAGACTAGTAAAAGGAACTTAAAAGGCAAAAGAACATAAAAGATGAAATACCTATAGGATCGTGAACGGGATCCAGAAGGACTGCGGCTATCAGCCCTTGGGCTCCTTGACCTACTACGTGCATTGTCCACTTCACGAGGGCTCCGACCATTCTCCTTTGGAGTTGGAGATCGGCTGTAATCCCGCCTATCACGAGGGGAACGAGAACGTGAAATTGATCTCGATCGTGCAGGAGAAAGATACTCCTCCCTTGCCCCACGGCTCCTGTATCAGTCACAACAATGGAAAAAATGAATGAAAATAAACATATCAAACCGAAACGATTTCCATTCAGACTTAAACAGCACAAAAAACCAACTCTCTCTAACAGGAAAGAAAACCTGTCCGAGCAGTCTTCAAAGGCCCCAATGAGGTCCGTTCACTAGGTACTTATGATACTATATCATACTTTTATAAGCACAATTTTCTACTAACATCATTTTCAAAACTGATCAACTAAAACATGACTTTTACCTGCACCATTTTCAGGTTTCCGAACAAAATAATGACAAGTAGATCCAAACACTGAGAATTATGCTCTATTAAGCTGTACTGGTTGATCAGCTTCTGACAAGTTCATAGCTCTCTTTGCCCCAACTTTCTAAAAATCACATTATCTTTTCTTGGACAATGTCACCATACCACAACCAGTAAAACTTTGGCCTTTTCTCCTTTGAAGATGATTTCTTTCTTTGGCCAACTATAAGCTCTAATCTTTCTTAACTGGATGGTATATCAAAAGAAGATATCAAACTTAAAAATCACTTTCTTGCTGATAAATCGTTGAGAGATTTGTAAGGGACGAAAAATGGGGAAAAAAGAACCAAAGATAAATTTTGATTTTAAACTCTCGTCAATGCTTAACTTCTGCCTACCAAAACAGATGTAAAACGAACAAATAAAAATCATGCAACTAAGATAATTGAAAAAGTAATAGATTGTACTCATGGAGAGGGTTCGAGTTCGATAGGTAAAGTAAGCAAGTTGCCCATCACTTTATGATCGCTTTTCTTGTTAAACTTTATTAATCAACAAGTCTTTAAAGTCTCCCTTTACACTTTAATATCTGCATACACAAGGAATTAAGTAGATTGTATACAATATCCTGCAATGCAACTCTATACCATGAGGGGAGCAGAATATTCCACGTACATCACATCAAACATTAAATTCAATCATTTTGTTTAACCATGATAACATTCAAGCATATGAAATAAAAAATTCTACAACTAAAGGTTGTAGAACAACAAAAAACTGAAAGCGTTGCTTAGATTCAAAACATAGATCTGATATTGTAAACCTAATGGGGAAATGAAGATTAAAAGTGTCACACTATTATTGTTGGACTATGACGCCAATATTTAGTGCATGTTAGGGAGTGATTTTATAATCGTCAAAATCACTTTTGTCATATTTATAGTCCCTCTAAAATACGCTTGTAATAACTCAAAATTAATTTAAATATTAAATTATACACCTTTAACTACAATTTTCATAACATCAAAATTAGTATTGAAGGATTAAAAACATGTTTCATAGTGATTAAAAATGGTAAAACTGATTTTAACCATTTTAGAATTACTCCCACATACACTTAGTCTACAACTAAGACCACGGCAGAGAACCACTTAGATTTACTGACTATACACACTTCACAACATGACATGAAACAAAGATAACTCATCCATTAGAAATATACTGTGTTTCTTAAAATTGACACACCATTGATAACTTTAAGAAGTTCTTTGAACAAGGAACTCTTGAGGTTCAGGTTGAGTAAAAATAGGAATTACGCTGAGTATATCAAAATATTTCTACATAAAATGATTTCCATCCAATGTGAACTTAGTCTTACATTAAATTCAAAGACAAATCATTTAGGTTCCATTGAAAATTAAAACAATGAAGTACATCAATTGGGGGTTTGGATACTCTATAAGACAAGTACAAAAATTCAAAAATATTATACTATGCTTCTCATCCAAAAACAATCCTTTGACGTGTTAAAATTATAAAATTCAAAGAAGGCATGCACAATTTACTAAACATAAAAAGGAACGACCAATATTTCAAAATACGGTATAGAAGTAAGAAGTAATGGAAAAAGGAGGACAATAATGATGTTAATCTTGCTAGTAGTAAAACAAATATGACAAATAAGATCCAACCTTGAGTCGTGCCTGGCAGGTGAAGGTGAGCGTGAGTAAGCTGCATTCAAATAGAAAAAGCTTGTTGAGCATAAAAAATTTGGGGTACAATTACTATATTGCATCACAATGATGTTATAATCAAACATCATCAACCCAATACATTTTTTTTTCTTTTCATGAAAGTCAGCAAAAAATAGTAAAAAGAAAGAAAAAAAGAAGATAGACGTATTGACACTGACAACGATATCGCCGTCTTGGAGACCTTGCCGGAGAACGCCTTCTGTAGCTTCTACCACTATATATCAGTAACAAGAGACTATCAATACATTAGTTCAAAATTAAAGATAATGGTTTCATGAAGAAGACATTCAAACCAAAAAGATACTGCAAGATTAGAAGTGAAGAGGAAGGTCGTAGAACCTTGAGCGTGAAGTCACCCGCATTTCTTGAGGAGTTTTCCTGTTCTCCTCAGCAAAAACAATTCGTATCTCCCGCCCACCTATAACTGTATGATTTAACTGTTGTTTTGCTTCAGCCGCATCTTCTGCAAACCGAAACTTCACAAATCCAAATCCTCGGGGCTCCCTATAAATAGGCAATTAAGGGAATGATATCATAATGAGAGAAAGAGGGAGAGAGAGTAGATTGTTACTAATATTTTGGAACAAAACATGAATAAAATTCCACAAATTTGAAACACAAGAATATAAACCCATCTCTGGACTAATAATTAGAGAGGGTTGCCAGGCAGTATTAATTTTCAGACCTAAATTCAGTGTAAAACCACTGTCAATTCAATTTTCAATTAATTCACACACTTTAGGAATTGCTTTCTTGTCAATTAAATCTAAACTTGATTCAAAAGATGGTTAAACTGAAGTGTTAATCACTGTCACTACATACTAACAAACATATCATTTTCCTACAACAAATTCCTCGTCAGTCAGTTCATAATCTCTAGGACTAAGTGTGAACTAAGTTCAGGTTATTCAACAAATTTGCAGATTCCTTCCATATACACTTAACCTTCATTCCTTCATATTAACTTGCTTTCAATCTTGTCAAAATAATTGCTAGACAGTAAAGGCAATTTAAACTTTAAAACTCCAACAGTGCTCCAAAGTTCTGATCCCACAACTTGACCTAAAAAAAAAAAAATTAGTCCTCTCAACTTTGTCTTTCAGAACTAATATAGCCAAACTCTATTTTCCAGTGTGGATATCCTGATAATTAAGAGAAAAAAGTACCACGAAATAATAAATTTGTTTCTTCAACATCCAAGTGCGCACAAGTTAACACGAAAGCGGCCATACCCAGTGTAGTAGTTCTTCGGCAGATACACGTCCTTAACAGGCCCAAATCGCTCAAACGGGATCCTAAGATCTTCCGGCCTGCATGATATCCAATCAAAACACTCTGATTATTCATCTTGTAATACATGGAATGGATAGACTGAAAACGGGAAAATAACACAATGTAGATTGATTGCACGCGGCTTGACAATAAATTACTCGCAAAATGCTCTTCTTGATCAACTCTTTATATAACTACTAATCAAAATTCATGCGGTAAGCCGCATTTACCTTCTGCCCAAAATTCAAGATTCTAAACAAAGGTGCACTAGCACTTGTATGTACAAACGCAAAAACAAATGAACCATTCAATTCCTTTATCAAACTAATAAAGTGAGACATAATCAAGAACGATAAAGCTCGAAGAAGAACATGAAATACCTAGCATCAAGGGGGAGATTGCGCACGAGTAACCCAGAAGGAGCTGGAGAGCGACGGTCCCTGTGAGACCTGCTTTCGCGGTACCGGTCTCGAGGGTCGTCGTCATGCCGCTTCCGCCCGCGGGGTGGGGTTCTACTACGCCGGCGAGGGCTGTAACTTCTGCTCCGGCTCCGGTACCTCCCCATAGTTGGCTATATCCGTCTCTTACTCGGAATCCGAAGCGGTGCCAAGTACCTGCAAAAGGTAAATCGCGAAAAAGAAGCAGTGAAAACCCTAACCCTAACGGGATTTGGGAGAATGAAGATGACTTTGTTGATGGGTTTCGAATGTTTTGGAGGGAGGGAGATGAAGGGGCAGCTAGAGATAAATTATGCCCTAAACCCTACGCTTCGAGATTTAAACGTCCACCAATGATCGGTAGGATTTGGGATGAAGCTGTTTCTTTTCTTTCTTTTTTTTCTTTATATCAAAATTTTTCTTTTTTAAAATAATAATAAAAAAAAATTAGGTTTTTTTTTTTTTTTAAAAAAAAAAACAATATAGGGAGTAAAGGGATCTAACCCCTAACTTTGAAATTGATACCACTATCTATTGTGGTTTTAATTGGCAAATAATATTTTCTTTTATTTATGTTGTTGGTTATTTTGTCTTTAACTTTGACAAATATTTTGCGTTGGTTTTCTTTCCTTATTGGTTGCAGATTTACTTATGTGATTTTTCCTTGTTTGTGCCCTTGCTAGTTTCAGGTTACTCCCCACCTTTTGTATGGTTTCCTCTACTGAATACCTTGAAATAAATAGTAGTTAAAACTTGTGTGGCTTATCGAATGAACACAAGGTGCCTTGTGTTGGGGTTATGCCCTAAATCTCGTAGGGTCTTATAGTTTGTAAATCTATTGAACAAACTCGTTGTTTATTTAATAAAATATATGATATTTTATTCAAATTCATTATCTATTTAATAAAATATATGATATTTTACTCATATTTTAGTTGCATTAACCACAAACCAGTAAACTAATATCAAAGATTATCTTGTAACTTAAACATGTATGTAGAGACATATGGGTGAATCATGTTTAAGTGATAACTTAAATAGTTTGTAGTAGATGGATAAGGGTTTGAGTACCTTATCCTTGTGGTACTACAAGTATGACTTATTTTGTAGGTGTTACAATTGTTGTAAAGTGCTTCAAATGATCTAATCCTGATCGTTCATGTATAGATCGATGGGATCTACTAGCGTGCAACGGAAGCAAACATAATCAATAAGCACTCTAATTACATTTATGGTTAGACAGAAAATTAAGAAAATAGTTTCTTAACAACATACATTTGATGAATTATCCCAAATTCAAGCTGCTCTTCACGTGATTCCAGCTCCAATTCAACAGTGGACCACCAAGAGATCTTCTCTACTATTATCAGCCTTGAATTTGATTGATGGAACTCCAAATTGGAGTGAATTTTGTGAAAGGAAAGATGGGTTTTTAGATGATGAACAAGATTTCTATAGAAAACCTATTTCCAACAACAAGCCTCTCGATCATCAACAAAAAAATGAGTGTTTTTATATTTAATTCACATGTAAGCACTGAAGTGTCAATTGATTGACACCTCAAACAACTTAAAATAAGTGGGAAAAGTGTGCAATTGAAGAGGAAATACCTCTTACTTCACGAAAGTGGGGTGTTTCCACTTTCTATTTTCAAATTTATATTTTCTCTTTTATTTGTTTTTAATTTCAATTAATTCAAAATTAATTAAAATTAAAAATTCAAATTCTGAGATTTGAAATAAAGCGAGAAATTAATTTAATTTGAATTAATTAAACATATTTAATTGATTAAATAATAATTTGATATCAAATATTAAATTAATCACTCACCTAATTTAAAACATGAATCCTATTAATGTAATTAATATTTAAATATCATAAACTCTCAAATTTTGTGTAATTTTGATAAATTAAATAATGAATAATCATATTGAATATAATTGTACAAACCCTAATTTGAATTTGAACTATTCAAATTCAAACCCTAATTTAAATTTGAATATTTCAAAATGGAATTCAATTTGAACAATTCAAATTAATATCATTCCAAATTCACTCAATTTATTAATTTAAGGTGTTCATGTTTTATGAGCTAGTAGAGGGACCTTATAGACCTACAGATCATGAGCTTCAACGATTTAAGATTAATTAGTTAAAACTCTTTAAACCAAACTAATCAATATTCGTTAACTATCAAGTCACACCACTATAACTCGATAGTTTCACTCTCCTCACTGTAAATATATTTATGTCCACTTGATTTAACCATAATCAGTAAGTCGACACTTCATAGGTTTTTTATAATAATGGTTATGTCTATTTGTTGTTTTATCCCTGATATTACATCTTGCTTCTTAAGTTCCACACATCCTCTAATGAACAATTGGTTTGTGATCCAATCACTAAATCATCACTAAATCGGATCCCTCTCGGGCCAATGAGTGGGTAAGGCCCCTTGTTCAAGACCTAGATTCAGTACATAAGAGAATAACCTTTCTCCTTTCCCTAAATTGGATAGGCACGAATTCCTTATTGCACCCTATATCCTCAGCTATCTACCCGGCCTTACTCCTAAAATGGGAGGCTTATTGAACCGACACTGTTGAGTCAACTCTCACCTATGCAAATCTAAAGATAATCCCGAATAAACAGAAGTTTATAGTTAGCTCAGGATTAAGATCAAGTTACCTAGGTCATCTAAGCAAAATAGTCAGTCTTAAACAGTAAACGGCGTTATAAAGTAAGAGTGACTTATTTCTTGGTCCGATCTTACACAAACTCATTGCATAGAATGCCCCAACTTCTCATGTCAATATATGAACGAATCAGGATCACTTTGTTTGTAGCACCTTACAACAAATTGTAACAACTACAAAGTGGGCCGCATCAAATAGTGTTACCAGAATAAGACACCCAACCTTATTCGTATACTACCATTTTGGCTATTTACTCGAACCTGATCTACTTTTATGTCTCCACATAAAGTTCAAGTATTCATATAATAGTCATGGATCTTAGTTTATTGGATTTAGTATTTATAATTGCAATTTACTAATTTACTAATAATATCTTTATTGATAATAGAATACGTTTAACTCTACAAACCACAAGTTTAGGACATACAACCCAACATACACATGTGAGCAAAGATGTTCTATACAAAAGAGTTTGTATAAGACCGGACCACAAAATGTTTAGTCTCATTATATAATACCGTTCATAATAGAGACTTACATTTCACCAAGATGACCATAGGTAACATGACCTGAATCTTGAGTGAGTTATTAACTTTTGCCCATGAGGGCGGTCTTCTGATTTGTATGGGTGAGAGTGGTCAGATCGCTGACTCAACAAGCCTACCGTTTTGGGGATTCGTCTGATTAGGGAGTTAGGAACATAACTACACAATAAAGGAATTTACTCCTTCCTCGAGGTCAAGGTAAGTAGATAAATTGCTTCCCTAAGAGCTGATTTTGGGGCTTGAACAATGTGGCGCCACATCCTCTCCTGGCCCGAGAAAAGTATAATCTATTGGGATCGGTGTCCTAATTCTCCCGGAGTCTCATTATTTATAATATAAACACATTGCTATGAATAAAATAAGTGTTATTTCATTATGGCATTTACTCATATCCAATAAACAAAGCTTCATGGTTATCGTATGCAAACTTAAGCATGTATATGAGATATATAAGTGGATCATGCCTTAAATGATAACCTAAATAGGTATGTAGTATAAGGATTAAGGAGGGATTCCTGATCCTGGTGAGACTACGGATACGACCCGATTTGTAGAAGTTTGCAAGTGTTGTAAACTACTATAGATGGTATATCCTGACCATTCACGTGGAGATATGCGAGCAGTGGCGTTTTATACAAAGAGTTTGTATAAGATCGGACCACGAGATGATTCGTCTCTGTATATAATGTTGTTGATACTGGAGACTTACACCTCACCTAAACGACCATAGGTGACATGGCCTCAATCCTGAGTGTTTTGGAAACTCCTGCCTTTGGGGGCAGTCCTTTGATTAGTATAGATAAGAGTGGCCAGATTGCCACTCAAAATGCCTACCTTTTTAGGGACTTGTCTAATTTGGGAGCTGGGAACTCAGTTACACGAGATGGAATTCACTCATTCCCCGAAGTAGGGGTAAGTAGATAGATTGCTCCCTTAATGGAGGATTCCGAGGCTTGAACATAGTGGCCACAATTTCTATTGGAAGAGATGACTCAGTCATAGTAGGACTGACTTATGTTCATTAGAGGGATCAGTGGTACTTAAGGAGTTAGATGTAACTACAGGGGCATAACAGTTATTGGCCGAGTTGTACTTATGAGTGATATGTGAAGAGTTGTCGCACTGTTGATTGGTTAAGATGGACACATAATATATTTGTAGTAAGGAGAGTTCAGTTGTCAGTCTTTAGTGAAGTGCCTGGTAGTTAACGGATAGTGGATCCAGTGACTAAAGAGTTTAGTAAGTTATTAACGTACCGTTGGAGCTTCGAGCTACAGGTCTATAAGGTCCCCTTGGTGGCTCAATGGATTCAAGTTAAGGATCAATTATTGGTGTTGATTTGAAATGTTTGAATTGACATGAGGTAATTCGATTATATATGATATGATCGGTGTGATGTATGAGATACATCTAGTGGATGATTAATGTAAATGAGATTTACATTAAGGACCATGAAATAGAAAAAGAGCTATGGTTTATATGTTTCATGAGATGAAATATTAAAACTATAGGTTATAAATATACTATGATAAGTTGGTTATCATATATATTTATAATAATATTAATTATTGGATAATTATTTCTTTTTCTCTAATGACCAATTTAGTGGGAGATTATTGGCGGTTTCATGATAACCATGAGATAAAAGGAAAAACGTTTTCCTAAATTTAGAAGTAATGTTGAATTTAAGATTTCCATTATGTGAAAGTACTCACGAAAAGGTTGTCAAGTAAATAAGATTTACTAAACGACAGCTTGGAGAGACTAAACGATCATGGAATGTTTATATACGATAGACACTCAGTTGGCCGATGAGCTAAACAATCGTGCAGCTTTAGCTAAATGATCGCATAACTTTTGTTAAACGATTGGGCATCGTCCTATACGATAGGCTTTGACATCTCCCACTTGCTCAATCATTTACATGATTGTTTTTCCTCCGATCTCTGCCTCTAACCAAGTCCACACAGAACCCACACTTCTGGATTCTTACACTGATAATACCAAGGTAACCTTTATAGTGGTGTCATACTCAACTCGACACTAATCGAGGTTCTGTAGAGGCCATTCATTGTGTTCGTTGTGTCCGTGATCTGGGTGATTGTTGTGTTCGAGATCGCTGTGATTGTGCAGTGTTGCATTGTTGTGTACGAGAGTTCGAGTGTTGCAATTTTGCGGGTTGTTCGAGCATTTGTGATCAAGGGTGTTGAAGATGCGTCTTCAAAGGTATGTGAATTTTTCCCTTGATCGTTTACTATAGCATGCTGTAATTTCAGTTTTGCACATAGCCTGTTGTTTCCATTTCTTGATTGTAATTGTAATGTTCATATTACGATTGAAATTTGGAACGATCCTTCCGCTGCTCATGGAAATCTTCATGTCAGATTTCCTTCAATTGGTATCAGAAATCTTCATGTTCATGGATAGTCGTTATAGATGCAAGAGTTGTTCTGATATTAATGACTGGTTGAGAATTTCTCAATTCATATGAGGGATAACTGACCTCCCTTCGGCGGCTTTTGTCCTAAACCTTTGAAACGTCATTGCGAAACTAGATGTCACACGGGGTTCATGTTAGTTTTGCTAAACCTTATTGGATGTTGTATGTTTTTCAATGAGTATTTGCTTAAAACCTAATGTGGGTCAATATGTTTTTGTTTTCAGCAACGCGTATGTATTTTCATTTAAAGCCTTTAATCTGATCGAATACATACAGTGGAAAGAGTTGTGTAAAATGTTTTCCGTGGTAAACGACCTCAAATTTGTCATGGTTGAGAAGTGTGCTCAAGTCCCGACCCTTGATGCACCGTGAAGTGTTCACAATGCATATGAGTTGTGGATGAAGGCTAATTCATTGGCCATAATTCACATATTGGCTAGCATACCTGATGTTTTGGCTAAAAGGATTGAGAACATGGTCATTGCACGTGAGATCATGGACTCGTTGCAAGATTTGTTCGAACGTCAGTTCTTACTTTTCCAGCACAAAGGGATAGTTGACAAAACCATTAGTGTCAGTTCCAAAGTTAAACTCCAGGAAGAGGAAGCAATTATTGCTAACTCTGTTGAGGTTCATGGAATAGAAGTGTTCTCTGAAATACAACTTGGAGCTTATTTAGGTTTTGACATAGATCCCACTACTCTCCAAAAGAGGAGGATGTCTAAAGACAGTAAATCTGATTTATTGGTCTTAAAGACGTGTTTGGTAGAGAATGATGATTCTGCATGGATCCTAGATTCGAGTGCTGCCAACCATGTCAATTCCTCTTACCAAGGGTTTAGTTCCTGGCAAACGTTGCCACAAGAAGAGATGACTCTTTGAGTCGGTACTAGTGAGGTTGTTTCAGCTGTTGCTGTAGGCAGGCTGGAGTTATTTTTGGACAAGAAACGTTATCTGTTACTGGATAATGTTTTCATAGTTCCTCATTTCAAGAGGTCTCGGTTTCTTGTCTCATTAAACAAGGGTATACCGTCTCGTTTTCTTAGAATAAAGTGTTTATTTTTAAGAATGGAATAGAGATTGGTTTTGGTTTGATGGAAAGTAACTTATATGTACTAAGACTGTTAGTCATAAAAACCTTGTTTAACACTGAAATGTTAAGTATGGCAACAAAAGCTAAAAGACCAAAGGTTTTTCCTAAGGAAAACGCTCAACTTTGGTATCTAAGGTTAGGTTACATCAACCTCAATAGGATCAAACAGTTGGTGAAAAATGGACTTCTAAAGAGTTTAGAAGAAAACTCCTTACCGTTATGTGAATCATGCCTCGAAGGCAAGATGACCAAACGACTTTTACTGGAAAAGGTTAAAGAGCCAAGGAAGCCTTGAAGCTTGTACATTCTGACTTCTGTGGTCTGATGAGTGTTAGGGCTCGAGATGGGCATGAATATTTCATCTCTTTCATAGATGATTATTCAAGGTACGGTATCTCTACCTAATGCAACGTAAGTCTGAAACCCTTGACAAGTTCAAGGAGTATAAGGCTGAAGTTGAAAACTTGTTAGGTAAGAAGATAAAAACACTACGATCTGATCATGGCGGAGAGTATATGGATCTCTAATTCCAAAACGATAGAACATGGGATTGTGTCCTAACTCTCGGCCCCAGGTACACCTCAACAGAATGGTGTATCAGAAAGGAGAAACAGAACCTTGTTAGACATGGTTCAGTCTATGATGAGTTATGCTTATTTTCCAGACTTGTTTTAGGATTTTGCAGTGGAGACTACATGCTATATTCTGAACAACATTCCCTCGAAAAATGTTTCTGAAACACCTTTTGAGTTGTGGAGAGGCCGTAAAGGTAGTTTACATTACTTCAGGATTTGAGGGTGTCCAACACGTGTACTCGTGACTAATCCGAAGAAGTTGGAACCACATTCGAAATTTTGCCTCTATGTAGGCTACCCCAAGGAAACGAGGGGTGGATACTTCTATGATCCAAGTGAGAACAAAGTATTTGTTTCTACAAATGCCATCTTCTTAGAAGAAGACCACATGAGGGATCATAAGCCACAAAGTAAGCTCGTTTTACGTGAGATTTCTAGTGAGACTGAGACTACTGAGGGTTCAACAAGAGTTGTTGAGGTTGATGCATCTAGTCAACCAGCTCAAGAGTTGAGACTGTCTCGACGTAGTGAGATGGTTATGAACCCATCGGATCGTTACATGGGTTGCCCAGAACGTCATTTCTAATGATGGGGTCGAGGATCCATTGTCTTTTAAGGAAGCAATGGATAATGTTGACAAGGATGAATGGATTAAATCCATGGACCAAAAAATGGAGTCTATGTACTTCAATAACATCTAGGAGCTTGTGGATCCACCTGATAAGGTAAGACCTATTGGATGTAAATGGATTTATAAGCGAAAGAGAGGTGTAGATTGAAAGATGCAAACCTTTAAGGCTCGACTTGTGGCAAAGGGTTATACCCAGGTCGAGGGTGTTGACTATGAGGAAATTTTCTCACCTGTTGTCATGCTCAAGTCTATCTGGATACTCCTGTCCATAGCCACATTTTATGATTATGAGATATGGCATAGTCATAGTTAGACTATGATCTATTGTTCATTAAAAGAATTAGTGGTACTTAAGGAGTTAGAGGTAACTATAGAGGCAAAACGATATTTTTGGCCTCATTGTACTTACGAGCAATTTGTGAAGGGTCATCGTACTGTTGATTGGTTATGTCCAATGGACATAAAAATATATTTGTAATGCAAACAGTGCAGCTGTATGTCTTTAGTGAAGTGCCCGACAGTTGGCGGATGGTGAATAATTTGATTAAAGATTTTGATTAATTATTCATGAATTGTTGGAGCTTCAAGCTATAGGTCTATGAGTCCCCTTGGTAGCTCAATAGGATTTAAATGAGAATCCGTTTTTTGGATTAATTTGAATTGTTCAAATTAATAGAGGGATTTAATTATATATGATATAATTAAGTTATTTTAATTATATGTGATATAACTATTATAACATATTTGATACATTATAGTTTTAATGAGAGGAAGTAAATGTTTGAATATGATTCAAATATTAATATATGAATTGGATTCATAATTGTTAAATTTAATATAAATGTGATTTATATTAAATGACATATGAAGAGAAAATGAACTATATGTTATATTTTATGTGATACAATATTAAAACTATAGGTTATATGTTATATTTGATATAACATATAGTCGTTATTTTAATTTAAAATGAGAGAGGGAGTTACAACTCCCTCTCCCTTTTTTCTCTCCACCCATGTAAGTGGGTGGTTGTTGTATTTTTGGCTTTAGAAAGAGAGGAGAGAGTGTAAGGCCCACACTTCACCTTTCCTTTTTAACGATGTTTACTATTAAGCTAAACAAAATGTTGGGTTAAGTATCTAAACTTGGATTTGTACATTTTGAAGTAAAAGATGGGTTTGAAACTGGAGAAAATGGTTAAGTAAGGAAGCTTAGCTCTCATTCACATCATCCTAACTTGGCAAGGGAAATTTTGGCTAAGTGTTGATCATACTGAAGGATGCTTGAATATCGAGTAAGTGTCAGGCAAGCGTCGAGTAGATGTCGTCGAGTATCAAGTATAAGTGAGCGAGGAAGGAAACAAACATTGAATATAAGTGATCTAGAAGGGTCAAGCATCGAGTAGATTTTGCCGAGTGTCGAGTATATGTGAGCGAGGAAGGAGGTGAGTGTCAAGGGTGAGCGAGGAAGGCTCGCGTGTCGAGTTCGAGCATCGAGTAAGGGCGCGTGTCGAGCGAGATCCCAATTTCAAGTTTCCCATCGAGTAGCGAGTTCTCCAATCGAGTATTTTTACAGAGAGTCCTCGAATTGTCTGTCGAGTAAGGACATCTTCCCATCGAGTTTCCCCAATGAGAAACGAGTTGCTCGAAACACTCAGATTTAAACGCTCAGTTTTAGACCTCTCTTTTAGTTATCTGGACAGATGACTTAATCTCGACCCTTGATCCCCATTAATGGGTGAGTTGGCTTAAGGAGATTTCAGTTGAAGGGCTGGACATTAGTATAAAAATGAAGATGACTTCAAGGGTTTGTTTTGGACGTTCTACTTGAGTAAACCAGGCGAACTTGGTACCATTGGAAAGCTCTTCGAGTCTAGTTGCTGAAATCGATCCTTTGGAAGGGAGATCTCATAAGAAAGAAGATCGAAGAAGGAATGATGAATCAGAGGTTCTTTTTCGAGCCTTTTCGGGCACTTCACAAAGAAACATAGATCTAGACCGAACTGTTTGGATTTTCGGTATTCTTGTGGATACCATTCCAAGTAAGTTTATAGAAGCGACCTTGGCAAAAAAAGGTCTAGGTTTCAAGTTATATATATATATATATATATATTGGGAAGTAACCCTAGAATCTTTACTCAAGCAAGAAGTTGGAGTTAGGGCCATCGGGAAAGATTCGAGGCCTAGGTTAAACCACAAGGATTTTCACGCTGAAACTTTGAGGTAACGTTAGTAATGAATTTTCGAACATGTTTAGAGAGGACCTTTCATGAAATGGGTTCTATTTTTCAAGTTATTTATGTTAGAAGTTGAATCTGGAAAATATGGACGATTGGGCAATCCATTGCCAAGTATGAGCTTAGTTAAAGAATAGTCTAAAAAAGGAGGCCAAGTAACAACTAAACTTTTATTCTTTTATGTGTAGGAATTACGTCTATTGGAGAGGCCTACAAAGCTTAGGAAGAACCAAGCCCAAGGATTTGTGAGTGACTTAATTTTTTCAAATATGTCTACAAAAGGGACATGCGGTTCAAATGAATTTCATGCGAATATTTTTCGTTTTCCAAGCAACTAAAGTTATATTTGTATTCTAAATGAGTTTTGTCAATCCTAGCGTATGTTAAGAATGTATTAAGAGAAATGCAACTACATGTTATTAATTGTGAAGCGTGCATGTGACTGATAATGATGCTAGAATTTCCCCGTGGATGTTATGTCTTTAATGTACCGGGTACCAAAGGTATAAAAGGTATCTGAGGAAGTACCTAAGGTGTTGACGGTACTTAGTATACTCCACGTGCATGTAGGTAGTTTTTTATGAGAGATCGAAGTATGGGTCTCCTAGCCACAATCTTCATTAAGGGACCAAAGTATGGGTCTCACGACCTTGAGTGGACGTTGGGAGCTTGAGCTATGAATGCTTGTTCTCAACTAAGGTTTGCTAGCATGATTGATTATAACGCTATGATTAATGTTTGATACTATGTAAGTTGCTTGAAGTTATTTCTTCAACATGTTATTTATTTTACATTAAAGCATATGAAAGGTTTGAGGAGAAATGTGTTTCTATGTGTCATTCACAGGGCAACCAGCTCAATGTTTTCAAATGTTCCCTTTTTCCAGGTAGCGGTTAGTTTCACCACGGTTGAATCCCCTGCAGCTTGCCACCCAAAGTTTGGAGACCTTAAAGAGGAGCTTAGGTTAAACTTGTTTTGATGTACACACTTTTCAAAAGGAGTCAAGAACTTGTGAAACTTACTAAAATTTTGGGACACATGTTATTTTGGTCATCTTATTTCGTTGGACATATGTTTGTTTGTTTTTTGGAACTATATTTGAGACTTGCATTGTTTAATTTCAGGGATGTGTTTGTACCAAGTCGTTGCATATTCGGGTTTGAGCAGGTTCACTTAAGTTAGACAGTAAGTGGCGGCACCTAGGTGAAGGAAATTGGACATGAGGATTTTCATGAGTATTGGAAGGATCTTTCCAAATTTCAATTGTATATGAACATTACAATACAATCACAAATGGAAACATATGGTTATGCATAAAACAGAAATTGAAGCATGCTTTACTACATGATTAAGGGAACGAACTAACAAACCTTTGAAGAGTCGTCTTCAAGTTCCTTGATCACGAATGCTCGATCACAGTAACACAGCAACACACGAACGTTCGTCCAACACGATCGGTACATTACACGATCACAACAAATTCGAACTAATCAATCACCACGGTCATGAACACCCCAAAAAACACGAACGGCCTCTACAGAACCTCAACTGTGTCGAGTTGAGTATGACACCCCCGAGAAGGTTACTTCAGTATTCTTGATGTGAGAATCCAGAGGGTGGGCTCTATGTGGACTTGGTTAGAGGTAGAAAAATGAAGGAAGAACAATTGTGTAAATGATTGAGCAAGTGGGAGATGAAACAACCTACGTATAGGTTGATACCCAATCGTTTAGTAAAGCTATGCGATCGTCTAGCAAAAGCTATGCAATCGTTTAACTCATCGTCTAGCTGAGTGTCTATCATGTAAGAACACTCTACGATCGTTTAGATAACTCAAAGTTGTCGCTTATTAAATTTCATTTACTTGACAACTATACCATGAGTACTTTTCGAGAGTGGAAATCTCAAATTCACAATTTTAGCAAATCTTACTAAAATTAGGAAAACATCTTTCCTTTTATCTCACGGTTATAATGAAACCACCAATAACCTCCCACTCAATTGGTTATTAGAGAAAAAGATATAATTATCCAATAATTAATATTATTATAAATATAAATGATAACCAGCTAATCATACTATATTTATAACCTATAGTTTTAATATTTTGTCTCATGAAACATACAAACCATAACTCTTTTTCTATTCCATGACACTTCATATAAATCTCATTTACATTAATCCTCCACTAGATGTATCTCATACACCACACCGATCATATCATATATAATTGAATTACCTCTTGTCAATTTGAACATTTTAAATCAACACAAAGAACTGATCCTCAACAGTACGTGAATAACTGACTAAACTCTTTAGTCATGGGATCCACCATCCGTTAACTGCCAAGCACTCTACTAAAGACTGACAATTGAACTCTCCTTACTACAAATATATTATGTGTCCATTTTAACCAATCAACAGTGCGACAACCCTTCACAGATCACTCGTAAGTACAGCTCGTCCAAAAATCATTATGCCCTTATAGTTACATCTAACTTCTCAAGTACCACTGAATCCTTTAATGAACATAAGTCATAGTTCTACTATGACTGGGTCCTCTCTTCCAAAGAGAAGTTGTGGCCACTACGTTCAAGCCACAAAATTAGCCCTTAAGAGAGCAATCTATCTACTTACCCCTACTTCGGGGAAGGAGTGAATTCCATCTTGTGTATTGAGTTCCCAGGTCCCAAATTAGACAAGTCCCTAAAAAGGTAGGCATGTTGAGTTGGCAATATGGTCACTCTCACTCATACTAATCAAAAGACTGCCCTCAAAAGTAGGAGTTCCCAAAACACTAAAGATTGAGGTCGTGTCACCTATGATCATTTATGTGAGATGTAAGTCTCCAGTATAAACGGCGTTATATACCAAGTTTAGTCATTTCATGGTCCGATCTTATACAAGCTCTTTGTTAGTTAGGACACCCCCGCTCGCATGTCTCCACACGAATGGTCAGTATCTACCATCTATAGTAGTCTACAACACTTGCAAACCTCTACAAAGTGAGTCGTATCCGTAGTGTCTCCAGGATCAGATATCCCACCTTAATCCTTATATTACAAACCTATTTAGGTTATCACTTAAGGCATGATCCACTTGTATATCTCATATACATGCTTAAGTTTACATAAGATAACCATGGATCTTTGTTTATTTAATATGAGTAAATGCCAGAATAAAATAACAATTATTTTATTCATAAACAATACGTATAATTACAAACAACGAGACTCTAGGAGAATTAGGACATCAATCCCAACAATCTCCCACTTGTCCTAATGCCTCAGGAGACTAATGTACAATACGAGAAAAAATATGTACAATATACAATGAACAATCATCTTCCACTTTCCCTAGATAAGATGCCGCATGTCCTGCAAACCTAGACTCTCCCGGTGACCTTCAAACACTTTAGCCGTGAGAGCCTTTGTAAAGGGATCAGCAACGTTGTGCTCCGATGCGATCTTCGTGACTATCACATCACTGCGATGCACAATCTCCCTGATCAAGTGGTATTTCCGCTCAATATGCATGCTTCAACAATGACTCCGAAGCTCCTTCGGATTTGCCACAGCCCCACTATTATCACAATACAAAGTGATAGGCAAATCCATATTTGGAACAACTTTCAAATCTGAAAGGAATTTCCTCAGCCAAATAGCCTCCTTAGTTGGTTCACACGCTGCTACATATTCAGCTTCCATAGTGGAGTCCACAATGCATCCTTGCTTGATGCTTCGCCATACTACAACCCCTCCATTCAGAGTGAACACTGACTCCGATGTCGATTTGCGAGAATCTCTATCAGTCTGACAGTCAGAGTCCATGTATCCTGTAAGGATCATATCCTTATCTCCATATACGAGCATGTGTCTCTCGTTCTTCGATGATACTTGAGGATCGTCTTGACCGCTGTCCAATGATCAAATCCTGGATTAGATCGATACCGACTGACAATCCCTACTGCATAGCAAATGTTGGGTCTGGTACACAATATTGCATACATTAAGCTTCCTACAGTTGTAGCAAAGGGAATTTGTACCATCTTCTCAACTTCTTGAGGTGCCTTAGGACATTTATCTTTAGACAAAACGATATTGGAATCCTGCATCCTCTACCTGATCAACATTTGATCGATGTACTATGCCTGAGATAGGGCTAACCGTTTGTTCTAATGATCTTGAATGATCTGGATCCCTAGAACATATTGTGCCTCACCTAAATCTTTCATTTGGAACTAGGCAGCTAGCCATTTCTTAATGTTAGTCAGATACCTTACATCATTCCCAATGAGTAAAATATCATCCACATACAGTACCACTACCAGGAAAGCTACTGAGTTATTGATGATCTTCTTGTAGACACAAGGCTCATCAACGTTCTGATCAAAGCCAAACAACTTGACTGCAATGTCAAATCTAATGTTCCATGATCGAAATGCTTGTTTCAACCCATAAATGGACCTATGAAGCTTGCAAAGTTTTTGCTCTTGATCTAGAACTATGAACCCTTCTCGTTGAGTCATATAGATGGTCTCCTCAAGATTACTATTAACAAAGGCAATCTTGACGTCCATTTACCATATTTCATAATCATAAAATGTGGCTATGGACAGGAGTATCCTGATAGACTTGAGCATGGCAACAGGTGAGAAAGTTTCCATATATCAATCCTCCCTCGCCCTGGGTATAACCTTTGTTACGAGTCGAGCCTTAAAGGTTCGCACCTTTCCATCTACACCTCTCTTTCGCTTATAGATCCACTTACACCCAATAGTTTTACCCTATCAGGTGGATCAACAAGCTCCCAGACGTTATTGAAGAATAATAGACTCCATTTCCTGGTTCATGGCCTTAACCCATTCATCCTTGTCAACATCCTTCATTGCTTTCTAAAAGATAATGGATACTCAACCCCATCGAGCTTTAGTTAAACCCATGTAGCGATTTGGTGCATACACTAACCTCCCATTACATCGAGGTAGTCTTAGCTCTTGAGTTGGTTGACTAATGAACTCACTCAACAATTCTGTTGATCTGTCAGCCTGTTCAACAACTCTTTGTAACCCTCAATAGTCTCAGGCTCACTAGAAATCTCATGCAAAACGAGCTTACTCTGTGGCTTATGATCCAGATTGTGCCCTCTTCTCCAAGAAGATAGCATTTGTAAAACAAACACTTTGTTCTCAATCGGATCATAGAAGTATCCACTTCTAATTTCCTTGGGGAGCACTACAAGAGGTAAACCTCGAACGTGGTTCCAACTCTTTAGGTTAGTCACAAGCACATGTGTTGGACAACCCCAAATCCTGAATATATTCGAAACTACCTTTACAGCCTCTCCACAACTCAAAAGGTGTTTCAGAAATACTTTTCCAGGGATCGTTGTTCAGGATATAGCTTGCAGTCTCCACTACAAAACCTCAAAACAAGTCTGGAAGATGAAAATAACTCATCATAGATCGAATAATGTCCAACAAGATTTTGTTTCTCCTTTCGGATACACCATTCTGTTAAGGTGTACATGGGACCGAGAGTTGGGATGCGATCCTATGTCTTATCATATAGTTTTGGAATTGGAGGTCCATATACTCTTCACCACGATTAGATCGTAGTGTTTTTATCTTCTTACATAACAAGTTTTCAACTTCAACCCTATACTCCTTGAACTTGTCAAAGGCTTTAAACTTATGTTGCATTAGGTAGAGATACTCGTACCTTGAATAATCATCTATGAAAAGATGAAATGTTCATACCCATTTCGAGCCCTAACATTCGTCGGCCCAAAGAGTTCAGAATGTATCCAAGGCTTCCATGGCTCTGTAACCATTTCTAGTAAAAGGTCGTTTGGTCATCTTGCCTTCGAGGCATGAATCACACATCGGCAAAGAGTTCTCTTCTAAACTCTTTAGAAGTCCATTTTTCACCAATTGCTCAATCCTATTAAGGTTGATGTCATCTAACCTGAGATGCCAAAGATGGGTGTTTTCCTTAGGAGAAACCTTTGATCTTTTAGCTGTTGTTGCCGTATTGAACATTTCAGTGTTAAACAAGGCTTTTATGACTAACGGTCTTAGTACATATAAGTTACTTTCCATTGAACCATAACCAATCTTCATTCCATTCTTGAAAATAAATACTTTATTCTCAGAAAAAGAGATGGTATACCCTTGTTCAATGAGACAAGAAACCAAGATTAAGTTTTTCTTATTATGAAGGACTACGAAAACATTATCCAGTAACAGATAACATTTTTTTGTCAACAGATAAAGTTTTTTGTCAACAAATAACTTCAACTTACCTACAGCAACAGCTGAAACAACCTCACCAATACCGACTCGTAGAGTCATCTCTCCCTATGACAATGTTCGCCAGGAACTGAATCCTTGGTAAGAGGAACTGACATGGTTGGTAGCACCTGAATCTAAGATCCAAACAGAATCATCATTCTCTACCAAACACGTCTTCAAGACCAATAAATCAAATTTACTGTCTTTCCTCCTTTTTTGGAGAGTAGTGTGATGAGTGTCAACTGACACTACTGGTTTTGTCATCTATCCCTTTATGCTCGAAAAGTAAGAACTGACGTTCTAATAAATCTTGCAACAAGTCCATGATCTCGCATGCAATGACCATGTTCTCAACCCCTTTGGCCAAAACATCAGGTATGTTAGCCAAAATGTGAAGTCTGGCCAACGAATTAGCCTTCATCCACACCTCATATGCATTGCAAACACTTCACGGTGCATTAAGGTTCGGGACTTGAGGACATTCTCAACCATGACAAAATTTGAGGTCGTTTGCCACGAAATACGTTTTACACGATTCTTTCCACTATATATAATCCATCATATTAAAGGCACTAAACAGTAATACTAATGAGTTGCTGGAAAGAAAAACACACTGACCTATGTTAGGTTTTAAGCAAATATCCGTCATAAAACAAACAACATCCAATAAGGTTTTAACAAAACTAATATGAACCCTATGTGACATATAGTTTTGCAACTTCAAAGGTTTATGACAAAAGCTGACGAATGGAGGTAAGTTATCCCTCTTCTGAATTGAGAAGTTCTCAACTAGTCAACAATACCAGAACAAATCTTGCTCTCATAATGACTAGCCATCATTGATTTGGCCAAGAGATCATTAACTTACTTAACAATCTCTTGTAAGTGTGACCTGCCATTTTAGGCCTTAGACATCCACCCCAAGCAGCCAATCTGAAGGGAAAAAACCGATTGAGGCAAAACCTAAAGTGACCCTATCCATTTATGGAGTTCACTTTGATATTGACCAACTACACAAAACCCATCCAAAAGGAGACACTCCCAGGACACCACGAGGGAGTATAAAATGATCTCATGGTGTGAACCAACGACAGAGACCGTAGGACGTGTTAACACACACCCTTCACCCACTTACTATAAACACTCTCCGTCCACCTTGATATTGACTCATGCAAACACCATCCGAAGGGGGATGCTCCCAAGGCACCACGAGGCCAAGCATGAATCTCATGGTGTGAACATACAGGGAGAAACGTGAGTGGAATCATAGACATATTAGACACATCTCTTCCTCCCACTGAGTATTTTATAACCTAGGATTTAGTTTACTAAGAAAAAACACGGCTAAGGATTTTAACTAAGCGACTTTTAGGTTTACCCAAGAGTAACGTTTACCTTGGATAGTTAAACAATTTTGGATCATCATCCATTAAACTCTTTAACGGAGTCTTTGACCAATTGTCGTATGTTTGTAGAAAATCTATCTAATTCACGTTTTTAGGTAGGTTCCCAGGTAGGGGTGTTCCGTTTCTGTCAGCTTAAGAACCCCAACCTAAACAGAACCCACCTTAGACAAAATGTACCTTATATATAGATTTAAAACAAATTTAATCTTTGATGCCAATCAATTTAATCCTATTAAACCGATTTTAAAAGATTAATCTAGGTTACTAATCTCATTAGAACCAATGAACTTAGGTATATCTCGATCCAATTTTAAAACCCTTTTAAAAAACATGAGATCACCCTAAGTCCACTTATCGATTTTAATTCTAATTTCCTTTATAATGCTTGTAAACGAAAACAACCAAAACCATAACGCAAAGCTAACACATGCAAGGCATTCATAACGATTATAAACAGCCTAAGAGTCATGCTCAATGCATTGTTTATTCATTGCCACTTCTTTTATATAACGCTTATACAAAACAACAACGAAAACAAGCACAACATGCTTCCATTCACCCTTAAACTATATCACTTATAGTAAAAAGATGATGCATGATAATGCTCACTGCATGCAAAATATAACTCTTATATTTCATGATGCATGCACATGCTTTCACGTAGTTTCTTCATGCAAGATTATAACATTTATAATGCATGATGCATGAATAATTGCACATCCTAAGGAGGGTTTTAATCTATATGTCAAACACTTTGCCATATAAACACCATATATCACATGTATAATAAACAAAAAATAATGAACTGGGTAAATTGGTTCCAATACACAAAAGTACAAGCTAACTATTACAAAACCAAGGAGTCTCTGGTTCAAATAGGCGAACTGGGTCTTGAACCGTCTGGGTGAAGCAACGCGTTTCCAACCATCGTGCACCAAACTCTCACGATCGTCTACACGAAAGAACAAACGCTTTGCTCTATCGCTTACCAACGCTTCTAGAGCTAAACGATCGTTTAGCAATGATCGTGTACCTTTTACTAAGCGATGAAGCACAAGGTACGCAATCGTCTAGCGCGTTCCACACAACGCAAGCCTTATACGATCTTCTTAACGATTATGATGCGGCGAAGCACCATCGCCTAACTGATCGCTGAGCGAGTGCCTTCATATCGTATACCGCGTGATTTTGTAGGTAGTGACTATGCGATGAGGCATGCTAACTACACGATCGTCTAACGCACGCCTTCTTCTAAACGATGAGCATCAAATGCTCTCACTACGACCGTCTACCTCCAGCATGTACGTGTTCGAGCAACCAATGCTACACGATAGAGTAAACGATTTACCCCATCATTTAGCATTAGCTAAACGATTATTTAGTAAATACTACACAATCGTATAGAAAAATCTACACGATCGCTTAGATAAATCCCAACAATTGTTTACCTGAGGTTGCACGATACAACCAACTCTTGGTCTTCTTCTTTGCTAAGAACTGCATCTCCATGCTTGAAAGCTTCATCACGAACGACTCGACTAACTCAAACACTTTGAATTACAGACTCGATAGCATGTTAATTATGCCAAAAAACATAGAGGACCTTACAAATTAACACTTTGTAATTTAAGGAAAGCTTTAAACAGATGCGATTAGACCCGTAAACATTCATCAACGCCATCCATAAAAGCATTTAACAATGAAACACAAATGCAGAAAATCTACCATGACTGTAAAAGAAGTTCAAAACATAATTGAAATCTGGAATATCAGAACAACCTGGCTCTGATACCAATTGAAGGAAAGCGGACATGAGGATTTTCATGAGCAGCGGAAGGATCTTTCCAAATTTTAATCGTATATGAACATTACAATTACAATCACAAACGAAAATGTATGGTTATGCATACAACATAAATTACAGCATGCTTTACTACATGATTAAGGGAACGAACTAAAAAACCTTTGAAGACTCATCTTCAAGTTCCTTGATCACGAACACTCAATCACAGCAACACGATAAACACGAATGTTCGTCCAACACAACAGCTACATTACACAATCACAGTGAACTCGAACTAATCGATCATCACGATCACGAACACCCCGATCACCACGAACGGCCTCTACAAAACCTCGACTGTGTCGAGTTGAGTATGACACCCCCAAGAAGGTTACCTCGGTATTCTAGGTGTGAGAATCCAGAGGGTGGGCTCTGTGTGGACTTGGTTAGAGGCAGAAAAATGGAGGAAGAACAATCGTGTAAATGGTTGAGCAAGTGGTAGATGAAATAGCCTATCCTATAGGTTGATGCTCAATCATTTGGTAAAAGCTATGTGATCGTCTAGCAAAAACTGTGCAATCGTTTAGCTCATCGTCTAGTTGAGTGTCTATTGTGTAAGAACACTCCACGATCGTTTAGCTAACTCCAAGTTGTCGCTTAGTAAATTTGATTTACTTGATAACTATACCGTGAGTACTTTTTAAGAGTGGAAGTCTCAAATTCAAAATTTTAGCAAATCTTACTAAAATTAGGAAAATATTTTTCCTTTTATCTCACGGTTACCATGAAACCACCAATAATGTCCCCACTCAATTAGTTATTAGAGAAAAAAAGATAATTATATAATAATTAATATTATTATAAATATAAATGATAACCAACTTATCATACTATATTTATAACCTATAGTTTTAATATTTCCTCTCATGAAAAATACAAATCATAGCTTTTTTTTCTTTTCCATGACACTTAATGTAAAACTCATTTACATTAATCCTCCACTAGATGTATCTTATACACCACACCGATCATATCATATATAATCGAATTACCTCTTGTTAATTTGAACATTTCAAATCAACACCAAGAACTGATCCTCAACTTGAATCCATTGAGCTACCAAGGGGACCTTATGGACCTATAGCTCGAAGCTCCAACGGTACGTGAATAACTGACTAAACTCCTTAGTCACGGGATCCACCATCCGTTAACTACTAGGTACTCCACTAAAGACTAACAACTGAACTCTTCTTACTACAGATATATTAGATGTCCATCTTAACCAAACAACAACGCGACAATTTTTCACAGATCGCTCGTAAGTACAACTCGGTCAATAACTGTTATGCCCTGAAGTTACATCTATGTCCTCAAAAACCACTGAATCCTCTAATGAACATAAATCATAGTGCTACTATGGCTGAGATCTTTTCCAAAGATAAGTTGTGGCCAGTATGTTCAAGCCCTAGAATCAACCCCTAAGGGAGCAATCTATCTACTTACCCCTGCTTCAGAGAAGGAGTGAATTCCATCTTATGTATTGAGTTCCCAGCTCCCAAATTAGATAAGTCCCCAAAAAGGTAGGCATGTTTAGTTGGCAATCTATCCCCTCTCACCCATACTAATCAAAAGACTACCCTTAAAGGCAGGAGTTCCCAAAACATTCAAGATTGAGGTCGTGTCACCTATGGTCGTTTAAGTGAGATGTAAGTCTCCAGTATAAACGGTGTTATATACCGAGTCTAGTCATGTCATGGTCCGATCTTATACAAACTCTTTGTTAGTTAGGACACCCCCGCTCGCATGTCTCCACACGAATCTTCAGGATCTACCATCTATAATAGTCTACAACACTTGCAAACCTCTATAAAGCGAGCCGTATCCGTAGTGTCTCCAGGATCAGATATCCCACCTTAATCCTTATACTACAGACCTATTTAGGTTATCACTTAAGGCGTGATCCACTTGTATATCTCATATACATACTTAAGTTTACATAAGATAACTATGGAGCTTTGTTTATTGGATATGAGTAAATGCCAGAATGAAATAACAATTATTTTATTCATAAACAATGTGTATAATTACAAACAACGAGACTCTGGGAGAATTAGGACACTAATCCCAACACTAGGTCGGTAACTGCTACTGTCATATCCTCTACCAGTTTTAGAGGGTAAACTGGGAGGGGTGTGATAGAGAGTCTCCGTCTTGGTGACACACACTGTGAGAAAGATAAGGAGTTCTACAAGTTTTGGGTTGTTGGTGAACGATCTACAAACTTCCTTCTCTCCACTCATCTAATTTCCTTCATTCCAAACTAGCCAGAACCCACCATTCCTGGGTTCTCTGCCTGAGAATATCGAGGAAACCATTGTTGTTGTGTTCGTATTCTGTTCGAGGGATTATTAAAGATAGTCTTCAAAGGTATGGATTTCTGAAACTATAAGTTTTTCTTTTGTTAAAGCATGCTGGAATTCACTTTGACCTTATTTATGTAAATGCATATCTTGTTCTTTATTTATTGTTAAAACTTACATTCAATGAAAAATGGGAATTGAGACGATCTTGCTTCCACTCAAGGATCCCTTCAATTAGGGATCCTTCACCTTGTTCCTTTGAAGCTTGTTCTGTCCAAGTTATTATATCCACTAGTTGCAGAGAAGCGCTGATTGGGGGAATCTTACAACTAGCAGATGAAAGGAGAGTGAAGTCGTTGCGGTAGCATTAGATTTAGGGGGAGCCTGAATATGCAAACTCATCTGAAGCAATATCAAATTTAGGGGGAGCCTGACTTGCTCGTTAGTGTTTAGCTATGTGTAAACCGATAATGTGTAATATTAGTTGAAGTGAATGTTGTAAAACTGAGTTACATTTTTGTGGATCTCTTTTCACCTAGGCCCAAGGTCTTCAATATATAGGTGTGGTTGCATCAAATTGGGTTAACAAGTTTTTTTTTTCCTCTATTCTTATTACTCTTTTACTTTTTGTATCTACTATTGTCGGTAATATTACTCATAGCTAGTTGTATTTGTGATTCACTTATTTTTCAATTGGTATCAGAGCGGTTTGATTGCTTGTTCATTGAGTCTTCAATGGAGTCGATCAAGGAAGTGGGTCTACAACACGTCCTCAGTCTTAGATGGGATGAACTACTCATATTGGAAGGCCCGAATGAATGCTTTTCTTAAATCTATTGACAACGAGTCTCGGAAGGTGGTTCTTAATGGATGGTCACATCTAATAATTACTGACAAAGATAGATTATCAGTCAAAAGCATGAAAATGACTGGACGGAGGATGAAGATAAAGCCTATTTAGGAAACTTACAAGCTTTAAATGCTATCGATCAAAATATTTTCAGGTTAATCAATACACATGTTTATGCTAAAAAGGGTTGAGAGATTCTAGTTGTGGCTCATGAAGGAACCTCAAAAGTAAAGATGTTGAGGTTGCGGCTCTTGAAAACTCAATTCAAATCTCTTAAAATAAGTGATGATGAAAGTGTTGCATAGTTCAATGTGTGACTTCTAGAAATTGCTAGTGAATCATTTGCTCTCGGAGAAAAAAAATTTATGAGAAAAACTTTTCAGCAAAGTATTACATTCACTACCTAAAAGATTTGATATGGAGGTTATAGGTATTGAAGAAACCCAAGATATTAGCACCATGAAAGTTGACGAACTGTTTGGATTTCTTCGAACGTTTGAGATGACTTATGATGATAAAGATTAAAGGAAGCTCAAAATAATTGCTCTGCAGACTTCAGTGAATGACGATAGCTCAACAAGCAAAATCAAAGATTATGATGAAAACCTAGCTGAATCTATTTCGCTACTGGCAAAACAATTCGATAAAGCCCTTAAACGATGGGAAAAGTCTGGCTCTCGTGGCCATTATGTTCCTCCTCATGTCAAATACTTGAATAAAACCAACAGTAATCATAACTCAAGGTCAAAAAATCAATTTTTCAAGAAGATAAAAAGTGACAAAGGAAGTAGTGGTAGTCGCAGTGCTCGAGAAAGAAACTTCAGTTGCCGTGAATGTGAGGGGTTTAGGAATTTTCAGACAGGGTGTCCCAACTTTCTAAGAAGGCAGAAGAAGGGATATTTAGCTACCTTTTCCGACGAGGAAACAGATTCAAGCTCTAAGTCAGAAGATGAAATGCGTGCGTTGGTGGGTAGTCTTTCCTACGAGTCTGTCTTGAAGATTGTAGGCCATCTTGTAATGTTGATCCTATTCCAAAAAACTAGTATGAAAAAGTTACTATCTCATGTGAAAAATTATCTTATGAGGAAGTATATCAAATGTGGCTTGAAGATTCGGAAGTTTTGGCTGTTCAAAATGAGAGAATTGAGAAACTCATTGAAGATAACTATCGTTTGCTAAGCACTATATCTGAGATGAAGAGAGAATTACAATATGCCAAGGTTGATCTTGAAAATATGTCAAAATTTTTAAATGCTCAACTCTGCCACATATGATCTCAACAAGATTCTGTCATGTTCATAGTGTTAGAATTTATATCCTAAATCTCGTAGTATGTGTAAATTTGTAAATATATTATTAATAAATAAATAGATAAAGTATTCTATATTTGCACAATTCAAAATCTAATAAACTAAGATCCGAGGTTATTTAATGTAACTTGAATAGTATGCGGTTAACATACAACTGGATCGTATTCAAGGAATAACCTTAAAGGTCTATAATATATGACCCACTTTGTAGGTGTTACAATTGTTGTAAAGTGCTATAAATGATCTAATCTTGATCATTCATGTATTAGATATTCGAGCGGAGATATTCTATACAAACGAGTTTGTATAAGACCAGACCACAAAATGTTTAGTCTCATTATATAACACCGTTCATAATATTGACTTTCATTTCACCAAGATGACTATAAACAATATGACCTGAATCCTAAGTGAGTTTTGAACTTCTGCCTATGAGGGTGGTCCTTCGATTTTTATGGATAAGAGTAGCCAGATTACCGACTCAACAAGCCTACCAATTTGGGGATTTGTCTGATTGGGGAGCTGGGAACACAGCTACACAAGAGGGAATTCACTCCTTCCCTGAAGTAGAGGTAAATAAAAAAAATTGCTCCCTTAAGGGTTGATTTCGAGTCTTGAACAATGTGGCGCCACACCCAAAATGGGTAGAACTCTTATCAAAGAGAACCTATGAGAGACTTACCAAAGAGAACCTATGGGCAGAAGCAAGATCGTTCCAAATTCATTGTGACAGAATTACAAGCATTCACAGACATACAAATTAGTTATGCACTTCAAAACAAATTATGACATGCTTTCATAAATTAAATACAAACGAATGAGAGACTTACCTTTGAAGAACTCTTCTTCTATTTTTCTATCATTCTCGGGTAGAACTGGGACCAACAACCTCTCGTTGTCATTGTAATTGTCTACCCAAATCTCTCGTTGTCACTTAGCACACAAACAGTCTTCTCCACGAACAAGCAACCTCTCAGACACCACCACTCGACTACCTTGGTATTCTGGAGTGAGAATTCAGGAGGTGTGGACTCTGTTGGATTTGATAGAGGGATGGAGGAAGATAACAACCGAACTAAACGATTAAGTAAGTAGGAGTAGGTTTATCGCATAGACACAAAAGATACTTGATCGTTTAATAAATCTCGCTATCGTGAGAATCGTCTACATGATCGCTTACTCTCTCGCTTAGATTGTTAACATGATCGTTTAGTAAATCTCGCTCTAAAATATCGTTTAGTAAATATCTCGCTGTTGTTCCGTCTCTCGCTATACACGATCGTTTAGCAAATCTCGCTATACACGACCGGTTAGTATCTCTCTCGCTGTCATTTAGTCTTTCGTGAGGGCTATCGTATAGACTCTCGTGAGTAAACGATCAGATATATTACTAATGAAGCAATTTTCTTCCAAAATGAAAACATTTTTCATTTTATCCTTCAGTTATGAAAACTGAATACAACCTCCCACTATCACACACGGTTAATGATAAACCACCAACAATTATCTCATAATTGTTTTAATTATAAATAAATATAATAACTAACTTATAAATAAATATATTATATTTATAACCTATAGTTTGAAACCATAGTCCTTTTCTCCTTCACTTAATATAAATCATATTTATATCATTTTCTCTAGTTAATGTATCTCATACATCATGTCAATTATATCATATATAACTGAACCAGTTTAATCATATCATATATATTCAAACTTCTTCTTGTCGATTTGAACACTTCAAACTGACCCAAAAACTGATTCTTAACTTGAATCCATTGAGCTACCAAGGGGACCTTATGAACCTGTAGCTTGAAGCTCAAACGGTACGTGAATAGCTGACTAAACTCTTTAGCCACGAGATCCACCATCCGTTAACTATCGGGCACTCCACTAAAGACCAACACCTGTACTCTTCTCACCACAAGTATATTTCTGTATCCATCGGATATAACCAGTTAACAGTACGATAACTCTTCACAGATGCTCGTAAGTACAGATGGACCAATTTACTGATTTGCCCTTGTAGTTACATCTAACTCATCAAGTACTACAGATCCATCTAATGAACAATACATCATAGTCCTACTATGAATGGACACCTCTCGAACCATGAGAATGTTGGGGTTTGTGCCCTAAAGTCTCGTGTTCAGTAGTTTGTAAACAACTTTGTACAAACACTTGTGATGTATAATATAAATGATATCTACTTCACTACTTGACTTTGCACATTTAGATGTTTTTTCATTTTACTACAAACCAATAAACTTAAGATCCCTGGTTATTTGTATGTAACTTAAGCATGTATGTGGTGACATACAAGTGGATCATGTCTTGAGTGATAACCAAAATGGTCTGTAGTATATGGATATAGGAGGGAAAACTTACTATGATAACGCTACGGATGAGGCCCGCTTTGTGGAATGGTCACAAGTGTTGTGACTTATCACAGATGATCTGATCTTGATCATTCGTGTAGGGGACATGCGAGCGGGGGAGTCCTATACAAAGAGTTTGTATAAGACTTGACGACGAAGTGTTAACGTCTCGTTACATAACACCATTCATAATTAAGACTTCACTTCACTAAGATGACCATAGGTAACATGACCTCAATCCTGAGTGAGTTGGGAACTCCTGCCATTGAGGGCGGTCCTTTGATTTGTATGGGTGTAAATGGCCAGAACGTCGACTCAAACCTACCATTTTGGGGATTCGTCTGATTTGGGAGCTGAGAACTCAGCTACACAAGATGGAATTCACTCCTTCCCCGAGGTAGAGGCAAGTAGATAAATAGCTCCCTTAAGGGCTAATTCCAAGGCTTGAACGATGTGGCGCCACGCACCTTCTCATGGCCCAAGAGGTATTCACATATAGTAGGACTATGTAGTATTGTTCATTAGAGGGATTAGTGGTACTTAAGGAGAAAGATGTAATTACAGGGGCAAAACGGTAAATTGACCTGTTGTAATTACGAGCATCTGTGAAGGGTCATCATGTTGATGATTGGTTATATCCAATGGACATAGAAATACATCTATGGCAAGAAGAGTTCAACTGTCGGTTCTTAATGGCATGCCTGGCAGTTAACGGATGGTGGATATCGTGACTAAAGAGTTTAGTCAGCTATTCACGTACCGTTAGAGCTTTAAGCCATAGGTCCATAAGGTCTCCTTGGTAGCTTGGATACAAGTTGAGAGTCAGTTTGTGGGTCAATTTGAAATGTTCAAATTGACAAGAGGGAGTTCAATTATATATGATATAATTGAACGAGTTGATTAAATATGATGTAATTAACTTTATGTATGAGATACATTAATTTGAAGGAAATTGGATATACATATGATTTATATCTAGTAAAGGAAAAAATATTATAATTAATATTTCATATTAATTTATAAGTTATAAATGTGATAAGATCACATTAATTAGATGGTTTTAAACGAAATGGGAAGACGCCTCTTTATTTAAAATAACGGACGAGTGCATTATAAATAGCAGATGGTATGTTGATCTCGGTGTGCGTGGATATTGTGAAGAAGATAGTGTCATCGTTTAGAAAATCAGTGCCTATACGATAGGACTGCACGATCGCTTACATATACGATATTGCTAAGCGATCACATACCGATTACACCGTTGTGCGCAATTATCTAAACGATCATTTACCTTTTTACTAAGTGATCGTTTAGCTCCTTGTATTTACTAAACAATCGTATAGACGATCGCTTAGTTTTTCCTATGCAATCGTATTGGACGATCAATCACCCTTTTCCTACACGATTGTATAGACGATCGTTCACTTTTACTACACAATCGTATACTTCACCTAAACGATCAAGCATCCTATCCATGCGATAAACAACCTCTTCTTCCACTTGCTTGATCGTTGTGTACGGTCACTCTTCCTCCTTGCCTCTACCAAATCCGAAAAAAGCCCATAGTTTAGATTCTCATCCAAGAATACTGAGGGCTCTAAGTGGTGTTGTCTTCTCTAATTCCTTCTGTTTGAGTGGTGACTGTTCAAGGTAGACGATTGGGTTTCAGACTCGAGAAATCTTCATCTGGTATGATTTCTTGATCCCTTTTGCATCATGAAAGTATGTTTGAATGTATATGCGGTAATTCTGTCACAATGAATTGGAAAGATCCACTTCCACTCGTAGGTACTCTTGAATAAGAGTTCTTTCAGAGAAGGTGTATGGCACACATCATTCAAGCCTCAGAATCAGCCCTTAAGGGAGCAATCTATCTACTTAACCCTGCTTCGGGGAAGAAATGAATTCCATCTTAGGTAGTTGAGTTCCTAGCTCCCCAATCAGACGAATCCTCAAAATGGTAGGTTTGAGTCGGTGATCTGGCCACTCACACCCATGCAAATTAAAGAACCGTCCACAATGGCAGGAGTTCCCAACTCACTCAGGATTAAGGTCATGTTAGCTATGGTCATCCTAGTGAAGTGAAGTCTCTGTCATGAACGATGTTATATAACAAGACTAAACACTTTATGGTCCAGTCTTCTACAAACTCCTTTGTATAGGACACCCTCGCTTGCATGTCTCCACATGAATGATCAGGATCAGACCATTTGTAGCTAAGAAGCACAGATACAGATACAGACACATGATACGGATACGATACGATACGGTGATACATTAATTTCTAAAAAATTAAGATACGGATACATTGAAGATACGTATTATATAATGTCTAATTAATTGCTATAATACATATTTTAAGTTAGATTATAACAGATTCAAGAAGAGAGTGAAAACTTGGAAAAAAAATCCACTAGTGTCGAGTGATTGTTGAGTGACTAGAGTAGACGGTAGGAAAGAACTAGAGGATGAAGATTGAATAATGAAGTTGAGGATGAAGGAGGTGTGAATCATGATTTAAATAATGAGAGAGAAGGGAAGAATGAAGATTTAATTACGTTTCGTTTTTTTTTTAAATTTTATGTTTTATCATTTTTAATTTATTTTGTTTTGGATTGCTCAATTTAAGTGAACTTTTATGTTTGGAAGTAATTTTAAAATTATTGAAATCACTTTTGTCATTTTCAAAATCATCGTGAAACATGTTTAATTCTTCAAAACTAATTTTGATGATATGAAAATTGCATGTAAAAGTGTAAAATTGAAAATTAAATTAATTTTGAGTAATTAAAATTGTGTTTTCGAGTGATTTGAAAAATGAAAAAAGTGATTTTTGATGATTTTAAAACCACTCCTAAACATGCACTAAAATAAAATGGGTTGTAGGTTGGGCTTTCTAAATGGTTGGGCTTAAATTTGAAACAAAAAATTGACCCACGTATCCCCTTCATGTATCTGAAAAATAAAAATAAAAATAAAAAAATCATATACTTCAAATCACGTATCAGACACGTATCTGCCACGTATCTGGACGTATTCGTATCTGATACCGATTCTCTACACAATTAGAAGTATATGTGCTTCCTAGATCTGTAGCATGTCACAACCTTTATAACTATCTACAAAGCGGGCCGCATCCGTAGTGTCACAAGGATAAGGTTTCCCTCCTATATCTATATACTACAGACCATTTTGGTTATCACTTAAGGCATGATCCACTTGTATGTCTCCACATACATGCTTAAGTTACAATGACAAACAAGGATCTTGGTTTATTGGTTTGTTGTAAAGCAAATAAAAATCTCATGTTTCATAGACAACAATGAAGAAAATATCTCATATTATTACATCACAAGCGTTTGTTCAAAACAAGTATTTACAAACTACAAGACCGAGCGAGAGTTTAGGGCATCAACCCCAACAATCTCCCACTTGTCCTAAAGCGAATGGGGTTCACATGACAATAAGTACAAAACAATAAACTCGGGCACTAAGGTCCAGTACAAAAATCTCCCACTTGCCCTAGTCCAGCCGCGAGCGGTCCCGTAAACCCATGCTCTGAAGGTAACCCTAAAAAATTATAGCCGTGAGAGCCTTCGTAAACGAGTCAGCAACGTTGTGCACCGAAGCGATCTTCGTGACTATCACGTCCCCTCGATGCACTATCTCACGGATGAGATGATATTTCCACTCGATATGTTTGTCGCGCTTGTGACTCCTAGGCTCCCTAGAGTTCGCCATAACACCACTATTATCACAATAAAGGGTGGTGGGCCTAGACATGTCTGGAACAGCTTCCAGATCAGTTGGGAACTTTCTGAGCCAAACAGCCTCCTTAGCAGCTTCACAAGCCGCTACATACTCGGTCTCCATCGTGGAGTCGACGATGCACCCTTGCTTAGTGTTTCGCTACACTACAACTCCTCCGTTAAGAGTGAACATTAAGCCTTAAGTGGATTTTCAAGAATCTTTATCAGTCTGAAAGTTAGAGTCCATGTATCTAGTAAGGATCAAATCCTTAGATCCATACACGAGCATGTAGTCCATCGTTCTCCGAAGCTACTTGAGAATTTTCTTAACGGCGGTCTAGTGATCCTGTCCTAGATTAGACTGATATCTACTGACTATCCCCACAGTGTAGCAGATGTCCGGTTGAGTACATAACATCGCATACATCAAACTGGCAACGACATGCATAGGAGACCCTTTTCATCTCCTCAACCTCTTGAGATGTCTTAGTCACATTTCCTTATACAGTGTAACTCCATGCTTGAAAGGCAGTAGAGCCCTTTTGGAGTTCTGCACCGAGTACTTGAGCAACATCTTGTTAATTTACGATGCCTGAGACAGTGCTTGATGAAACTCAAGACGTACGCAGCAGAATTAGGATCTAATTACACTTTTAAACAAAAGGAAATAAGCATGCAAATCAATAGAAAAATAGTAAATAAAAGTGGATAGCAAACAACATTTGTAGCTTCCGAACACTGCTTTTCCTCGCTGAATCTCGACCTAAACTGTTCCGGACCACCACTAGAGTTGACCTACTATCCTCTGGACTTAGAACCGGGTTGTGGGACCCGGTGGATGAAGGAAACCGAGAGAGAGAAAAAGATGGAAAAAAGGAATGAATTTGGGTTTTGGTTTGGGATTTCTTTTTGAACTTCACACAAAGAAAAGAGATTTTTTCCAACCCAAATTAAAAAAAAAAATGGCAAATGTTCAGAAGTCTTTAATTTCAAATCAAAAGCCCATTTTATAGAAGAAAAAAAACCATGCAACAATTGTATGAACCAAATCCATAAAAACCCAACACCTATAATCCACTATCTTAGTGGGCTTAATGTCTCCACTATAAGCCAACACTTACCCCACTATTTTGTTGGTGAAATTATCCAACAAAAGTTTGGATTTTCCTACTAACTTTAGTCAAAGAGCAAAAGAGTCATTTGGTCAAAGTCAAACTTTGACCAAAAAGTCAACATTTTGACTTTTATGATTTTTTTCGTATTGACTAATTTTTACCTCCCGAGCATGAATCCGCATTCATTTTCTTGAAATTCAAATCAATTTGAATATAAGGTCAGTGAAAGTTTGACTTTTCAAAGTCAAAAGTCAACTCTTTGACTTTTTACATCTTTGACCATTTCCATTATTTTCAAGCTTTCGAACATGAACATATTCATATTCTTGATATTTAAATCACATTTAAATTTAAAGTTGTATCTCTAAATTGAAAATTCGACCACTATATCACATATACTTGTCGGTTTCTCTTTCTTCACCTAATTCGAACAATTCAAATTATTCTATCATACTGTTCTAAGTTTATTCCATATGAGCTAGTAGGGGAACCTAATGAACCTATAGATCATGGGCTCTAATGATCTGAGATTAGCTAGCTAAACTCTTTAGACGAAGCTAATCAACATTCGTTAGCTAACAGGTTATTCTACTATAGTCCCGTAGTTGCACTCCCCTCAGTATAGATATATCCGTGTCCATTTGATATAACCATGATTAGTAAGCTTATCCTTCACAGGTTGTTCGTAATCTCGACTTGGTCATAAAAACTGTTTTACCCTTAAGACTACATCTTGTTTCTTAAGTTCCACTAATCCCCTAATGAACAATTGGTTTAAGGTCCAACCTATAAACTTAATCCCTCTCGGGCCAAGGAGAGGGTGGGACCCTTGTTCAAGACCTGGATTAAGTACTAAAGGAAACAACCTATCTACTATCCCTATAACGGGTAGGAGTGAATTCCGTCTTGCACCCTATGTTCCCATCTATCCACCCGATCTTACCCCTGAAATGGAAGGCTTATTGGGCCAGCGATGATGAGCTGTCCTCACCTATATAGATCTAAGGATAATTTCGAGTGAACAGGAGTTCATAGTTAACTCAGGATTAAGATTAAGTTACCTAGGTCATCAATTAATGAAATAGTCAGTTTTATACATAAAACGACATTTAGAACGTAAAAAGTGACTATTTCATGGTTCAGTCTTATGCAAACTCATTGCATAGGATGCCTCCACTCACATATCTCTATATGAACGATTAAGGATCACATCGTTTCTACTAACTACAAAGTGAGCCGTATCCATAGTGTCCCCAAAATAAGGCGCCCAACCTTATTCATATACTATAGACTATTTTGGCTATATATTTGAACTTGATCCACATTTATGTCACTACATAAAGTTAAAACTATATTAAATAGCCCCAGGACCTTAGTTTATCAAGATTACAATTTCAATAACAACTTTATCGAAAAACAAAACAGAATATGTTTATTAATTTACAAACTACGAGTTTTAGGACATAAAATCCAACAGTGCTAGCACTTTATTCTTTCGATCTCAAAAGATCTGAATACCAAGAACAAACTGAGCCTCTCCCAAATCTTTCATTTGGAATTGGTTCACTAGCCAATTCTTAACTGGTGTCAATAGATCTTCATCATTTCCCAATGAGTAGGATATTGTCTACATACAATAATAGAAAAACTACTAAACCATTGATGATTTTCTTGTAGACACAAGGCTCATTAACGTTTTGGTCAAAGTCGTATGATCTGATCGCAGTATCAAACCAAATATTCCAAGATCGAGACGCCTGTTTCGACCCATAAATGGACAATTCAGTTTGCAAACCTTTTGCTCTTGACCTTGGGCTATGAATCCCTCAAGCTGCACCATATAAATGGCCTCCTCAAGATTACCATTCAGAAAGGCAATTTTGACGTCCATTTTCCATATCTCATAGTCATAATATGAGGCAATTGACAGGAGGATGCGGATAGATTTCAACATGGCAACAAACGAGAAAATCTCCTTATAGTCGAGTCCTTCCACCTGGTATAACCCTTTGTCACAAATCTAGCCTTGAAAGTTTGCACCTTCCCATCGGCACCCTGTTTTCTCTTGTAGATCCATTTACAACCTATAGGGTTAACCCATCAGATTGATCTACAAGATCCCATACTGAGTTAAAGTACATAGACTCCATCTCGAGATCCATAGCTTTGACCCATTCGTCCTGATCAACATCCTTCATTGCCTTCTAATAAGACAACAGATCCTCAACCTCGCCATCGACTACCATAGCAAGGATTTCAATGAAACCCAGTGAACAGGTGGGTTCGCAACCCTCCCACTATGTCGAGGTTCTCTAAACTCTTGAGGTGAAACTGACCTACTGGATGAACTTCCATAAAAAACTCTTATTGACAGAGTAGACCCTCAACAACTCTTGTTGAAGTTTCAGTAGTTTTATTGGAAAGTTCATGCAACACGATCTTGCTACGTGGACTGTGCTCCCTCATATGATTCTCCTCTAGGAAGGTAACGTTCATCGATATAAACACTCTGTTTTCATTAGGGCATAAAATTAACCCTCTTTTGTACCTTTGAGATAGCCTACAAAGAAGTACAACCTCGAACGTGGTTCCAATCTCTTTGGATTAGCCTCAAGCACATGTGTTGGGCAACCCCATATGCGGAAGTGACACAAACTAGCTTTATGCCCATTCCACAACTCCAAAGGTGTTCTCGTAACACTCTTGGAAGGAACACAGTTGAGGATATAAACTACAGTCTCCACTGCAAAACCCCAAAACGAGTCCGGTAAGGAAGCGTAACTCATCATCGACCGAACCATATCCAACAAAGTTTTGTTTCTCCTCTCCGCTACACCATTTTCCCGAGGTGTACCCGACGCTGAAAGTTGGAAAATGATTCCATGTTTTATCATATAGTTCTGGAACTTAGAATCCAAAAACTCTCCACTCTAATCCGATCGAAGTATTTTAATTCATCTATCCAATGCGTTTTCAACTTCAGTATTGAATTCTCTGAACTTTTCAAAGGATTCAGACTTTCGTTGCATCAAATAAACATACCCATATCGAGAGTAATCATCAGTAAAAGTGATGAAATACTCATAGCCTCTCCTAGCTCGCACATTCATTGAACCACACATTCATTGGACCTCAAATAAACTAGAGGCTCTTTGGCTCAATAACCTATTCCAGTAAAAGGTCTTTTAGTCATCTTGCCTAAGGCAAGATTCACACATCAGTAACGAATTTTCCTCTAGCTCACTTAGAAGTTTATTCTTCACCAATCTCTCAATTCTATTGAGATTGATATGCCCTAATTGAAGGTGCCAAGTTGGGAATTTTCTTTTGGAGAAACCTTTTGTCGTTTATTTTGAGATATGACAGTTTTAAACATCTCTATGTTATGAAGGGAACTTGTTGTTAACGACCTTAGCACAAACAAGTTGTTTTCCAATTTTGTTGAACAAATCTCAACGTCATCTTTATGAATAAATACTTAATTCAAATCAAAATGAAGAGTATATTTACATTGTATCATACACCTTACGGAAATCAAGTTTCGCTTTAACTCGGAAACTACATAAACATCATTCAAAATGATAAACTTCTTTTGTAAATTCAACTGGAGCCCTCCCACTGCCACAACTGAGATGACGTGCCCGATGCCTACTCACATCGTCATCTCTCCAGCTTTAAGCTGCTGCAAGGATCTAATCCCCTGAAAAGAAGAACTGACATGATTAGTGGCTCAAGAGTCAATAATCCAGGTAGATCACCATTCTCCACTAAACAAGTTTCCAAAACTAGTAAATCATATTTACTTTGTTTTGCATTGGCCTTAGCCTTCCTTTTCTCCATAATCCAGCGAGGACAATTCCACTTCCAGTTCCCATCCTGGTTGCAATGAAAAAGCTTTCCCTCGTCAACCGACGCTGGTCGTCTACCCTGCGGGGCGGCAGACTGTGGGTTAGCAAATGTCTTCCCCTTCCCCTTACAGCCCTTCTTCTTCTTCCACTTGGAAGTGTTAGAAATAGAATGTGCAGACTTTGTTCCTAAGGTCGAACCTTTAGGGAACTTATTTGATGATGAAGCAACATTTGCCTCACCAACCTTTTTCTCCTTACTTTTCAGCAAGGATTGGAATGTCTGCAACTCGTTGAGGAGAGTTATAAGGGTATAGTCAACTTTGTTCAGTATCGCGTTACTAACAAAGTGCAGGAAGCTATCAGGCAACAAGTGCAGAATTATGCTAACGTTGCTGCCCCCATCGATGCGTGACCCATTCATCTCTGCCACATTGAAAGTAGACCATGTAAACCCTGTACTCCATTTTTCCTGCATAAGTAAGTAACAAGCGTGTTAAGTAAAATTATGAAAAGAGGTAAAGAAGGTAGGCCAATGGAGGAAGAAAATTCTAAGTGACAGAAATACTTAGTCAAAGGTGAGTTTTAGATAATATGACAAGTGAAAATTTGCTAAGTATGGAAGCAAAGTGTAGGCATGCGTTGATGGATAAGTGTGGATGCATGGGGTTGCGTGTGTAGCAACCAAGGCTTGTAGAGGTTTAGTGTTGAAGACAAGGATAAATTATACGTTGGTACTACGGATAAACGCATGGATTGAAAGGCATGATGCATTGATAAGGCTTGCGGCAGCCTAAAGTGTGTGCGAGCAAAGGCGCTGGATGATCGTGTAGCAAATGAGCAGTACTATATGATTGAGTAAGCGATCGTCTAGCAAATGAACGACACTACCTGATGAGGTAGGCAATCGTGTAGGCGGGCGCTGGGCAATCGTATAGTAAATGCACAGAGAGCTAAGTGACGTATAGGCGATCATGTAGTAATTTTGCGAAGCTGAACGAAGCGCTGGGCGTTAGACGATGGAGTATGCGATGCACGCTAAATTTATATTATGAGGCGAAGGCCTAACGTGGGTTATGAAGGAAGGGAAGGGAAAATAAAGTAATTGAAGAAACTCACTAATGGGAATTGGTCGGAAGCACTAAGTGCTGGATGAGGTGGCAGTTTGACCCTTGAACAGGGGAGGCGAAAGGAAGTATAAAAGGGAGAGGAAATTCAGAAGCTCGGTTTTGGAAAATGACTTGAGCAAATTAAGTGAGATCGGTGCCTTCGAAAGCTGAAAGAATCTAGTTTTTGAGGTTGTTTTGCCGAATAAAGATCTCACATGGAGAATAGCAAAAAATGAAGAATTTACAGAAGAGGCAGATTCTTGTATTAATCAGAGGCTGAAGTAAAGATTTGAAGCTCTAGGACAAACTACAAGGAAATTTTGGCTGATATTTTGAAGGTAAGAAAGTTTTAGTTCTAAACAAGTTTGTAGAAGAAAATTCTTAAAAAGAGTCCTGGATTTTGAGTTATAAATTTTTGAAATTGGAACAGGAAATCGGTTCGTAAGCAGGCAGCTGCTTGGGAAGATTAAGCAGGCAGCTCACCATAATGAGTGAGAGCGAGCGAGAGATAAGAAAAAGAGCAAGAGCAAGCAAGAGATAAAAAAAATGAGTGAGAGCGAGAGTGAGTTAAGGAAGAGGAGGATCTCGCTAAGAATGAAGATCTCGCTGGTTTTACGTTGAATCTCGCTAGAAGTCACAAATCTTGCTAGAAGTGGTAAATCTCGCTCATGAGGGTGATCTTGCTTATAATGATCATCTTCATAGTAATGCTATTTTGTTGTTGAAAGTTTCATTAGTAAATGAGCTACATGAAGCTTTTTGCTGAGAATTCTAAGGAATCTAACTGAGGATTATATTCTTTCAGGCCAAGAAGAGCTAGGAGAGGCATAGAAACCGTTAAGAGCCCCGAGGAGCTGTGAGAGACTATAAATGATTTATAAATGGTTTATAAATATTTTAATAATCCATGCTTTCTTAACAGTTTCTTTTATGTTGGTTATTTTACAAGAAGTTCCAAGCAACGCATTTCTCTAAAGTTTATAAACGCATGCTAGTTACAAAGTTTATAAAATATTCTTTGGTACAATGGTTGAACCATGGTATTTTTCAAAAGGAGATTCTATGACATGTTTATGTTACAAGTATTTGTATTATGTTTTAAAGCATATGTACTCTTAATGTTGTTGAGTATGCGTTAGGGTTAAAGCTAAGGTTGAATGAAGCTTGATGTACTATGTTTTAAATACCTAAGGTTATCAAAGTATATGTGTTGGTATTCCTAAACACAATGAAAAATGATATTGAAGGTAGGGAAGGTATCCAAAAGAGATTTCTATGCTATATTTGAAAATTATTTTTTTGAATGATCTTCGAGAACTTGATAGCTTAAGTGAGCCAGATGCTGAAGGTAAGAAAGGTATCTGAGTAAATGTACCTAAGGTGTTGACGATACTTAGTAAACAACACATGCGCGTTGGTAGTTCAATAAAGAGATCGACGTAGGGATCTCTCCTAACCATAGTTCAGTATGAAGAGATCGAAGTAGGGGTCTCTTCTAGCCAAGACTTGGCGTTGGGAATTAAAGTGATGGATGTTCATTCTCAAATAAGATTCAGTTTTCAGATACAATGGTTTTAAAAGTTTTATGTACACGTTTGCTTGACATGTTTTAGTTCCAGTATTATGTTTTCTAGCTTTCAGTTTAAGCATGAGATTTATGTTTTTATTAAATCACTCACTAGACGAATAGCTCATTCTTTCAAATTTTTTTCTTTTCCCAGGTAGTGGTCATCTCCCTAGAGGTTAGATGTCATCCTGCTCTGCCACTCAAGGGCTCCAGTTAAAAGTCCAAAGTCTAGAGAGAAGTTTTAGGTGTTTATTCTGTAAATGTCTGTACATATGTGTTGCTCATATTAGGGACTAGTAAAGTATATTGGGACTGCTGAACTCTGTATGTGTTAATACGATGTAATTATGTTGTTGTTGATCCCTGGTGTTCTGAGGTTATTTTTAAAGTTTCATTAGTGTGGTGAATGTTATTTGTGTATTCCAGGGATCTAAGCAGGTTAAGGATGTTAGTTAGACAGTAAGTGCCACAAAAAGGTTGGTAACTACTATCGTCACATTCACTCCCGGATTAAGAAGGGTAATCTGGGAGGGGATATGACAGACCATCATATTCAACATATGCTCACGAACCGAGTGTTGGGTTTTATGTCTTAAAACTCGTGGTTTGTAAACGATGGAACTTATTCTGAAAATCCAATAAAGGTATTGTTGAATAGATGTTTTGCTTAAACAAAAATCCAATAAACCTTAAAGTCCCTTGACTATTGGATGAGTACTTGAACTTTATGTGGAGACATAAAGGTGGATCAGGTTCGAGTAAATAGTTAAAATGATCTATAGTATACGAATAAGGTTGGGTACCTTATTCTAATAACACTATTCGATGTGGCCCATTCTGTAGTTGTTACAAGGAGTTATAAAGTGCTCCAAATGAAGTGATTCTAATTCGTTCATGTAGGACATGAAGAGAGGAGTGTCTTTGTGTAAAAAGGTTTGTACAAAACCGGACCATGAAATTAGTCACTCTTACTTTATAACGTTGTTTACTATTTAAGACTGACTATTTCAAAGCGAAGACTAAGGTAACTTAACCTTAATCCTAAGCTAACTATGAACTTCTATTTATTTGGAATTATCCTTAGATTTGTATAAGTGAGGGTTGGCTCAACAGCGCTGACTCAATAAAACTCCTATTTAAGGGGTAAGACCGGATAGATAGCTGGGGAAATAGGGTGCAAAATGGAATTCACTCCTACCTGCTTTAGGGATAGTTGAGAGGTTGTTCCTTTAAGTGCTGATTTTGGGTCTTGAACAAGAGGCCCCGCCCTATCATTAGCCCAAGACGGACTTAGTTTTATTGATTGGATCACAAAACAATTGTTCATTATAGGATCAGTGTGGGGACTTAAGGAACAAGAGGTAATTTCGGGGGTAAAACAGAGATTTCACCCAATCGTTATTACGAATAACCTGTGAAGGGTTGACTTACTAATCTTGGTTATATCGAGTGGACATAATATATTGATGACAGGCAGAAATGCACGTCATTATAGGCCTTTTATTTAGAATTATGAGAGCTGTTAAGTAGAAAATGCTGCGAATATGTTAGGAATTCATGAGAAAATGAGTTTGCATCGATCGACATTAAGAATCTCGGCTAACCCACTATTATGCGTCATTATGTGTTCAATTGTCTATCTTTGTAGCTAACGCAGGAAGCAATCGCATACGCAGAAGCCGGGCTATCGCAAAGACTACTGCATGCGGGGAATCTCACCATCGCAGAGGAGAATGCATACGCCGATGCATGGATGTTGCGGCCGTCAACCACATGCATCCATCACATAGAAGTTTCGGTCATCAAGCGAATGCGGTCATCGCAGAGAAGTTGCGGCCGTTGAGCGAATGCGGTTATCGCAAGGAGATTGTGGCTACATAATGATAACCATAATAGAGGACGACCGCAAGGTTGGTGGAATGCAACATGAATGCATACCTCAAGAGTATCAAAAGATGATGTTGACATTTCACCTACCACGCCGTTAGCAGTAGAGATTCAGAAAAGGACCATCGTGCCGCGAATGTCAGAATTAAAGCAGGTCCATGCAGAATTTCAAATTATCCAAGTTTCTACCTTCGGATGGATCCTTGTGATCTAGACGAAAGCATGACAGTTCTTCGTGTGATGACCAGAGCCTTCGTCGAAGTTAGAGCTCGAGAGAGTCAGCTCTACCGCCCATCCATGGCACCACCAGCAGCCTTGACACACATCTGCTATAAGCAAGACATTGCTTCCAACTAGTCTTTTCATTTCTCTTCTTTTCTTATATCGTATTGTATTACATTTTGACTTAAGGAATTAATACATTTTGCGATCAATGTCTTTCTATATTTTCCTTCGACTCCATCTCCATCTTCATTTACTTAGCATTCTTAACTTTCATTGCATCACTTAGTGAGACTGTTAGCATATCGCATACTTAATCATGCGGCATAAGAATATGAAGCATGTAGCAAACCATTGGGAGGTGTGCGTTGCATGAGTGTTGTGAGAAAACCTTATTTGCTTAGTGTGAAGCTGTAGCAACGCTTGTCTATAAGCGGATGCAATGCTTGTCTATGAGTAGAATCAGCAGCAACTAACTGGTTGGTCTCATTAAGCAATGTAAGCAAGTGTTCACTAGGAATAGGAATAATCTTACGTCAACCAGGCTTTTGTGGTTACCTTGTCTTATGTATGCGTCCATCACACCTTTAGAGCTACTCGAGAGAGAGTCTAAAGAAAGAACCTAAGACTTGAGGGAGTTAGGTTAGAATCGAGGTTCAAGAGAGCTAGATTGAGATCACATAAGCAAGAATGGAGACTTAGGAATAAGTTTCGTTTACTATTACACATCACGTGCATTTGCATCGGACGTGTATAGCATGATCGCATTAGTTTGCGTTGGCTGGAGTTGCCCTTGCGGTCAAGTTTAGGGTTGCGATGAAGACATCTTCACTTTTTTATCTATTTTTTCATGCATTTTACTATGCGTCAACAATTGTTGTGTCTCCACCTCTCATTCATACTTCCACTGCTTTGTCTGTTAGTTAGGAGTAGGAGTAGCTCATAGCTTATACCCTCATCATTCTTTTATTCATCCACCGCATACACATTACCGCACAGTATTTAGCTACGAGTCCCTGAGTTTGACCTCGGATCATCCGAGAAACTTGCGTTCTAATTATACTTGGCGAGAGCGCAAGAAAACTTATGATAGGAACACATGGTCATCACATACATTCGTAATCGCATATTGCATAGTCCAACGCATGACCGGCGACCCATGAGAGCCAATCCATAACCTAAGACATGCATCGCGTATTACGTCCCCATAATTTTAGTCACTGATAACTTGTAGAAATATAATTTATTTATACTGTTTTATTTAGATTATGTGGCAAAAAGAAGGAAAAGTTGCGTCAACAGTATAGAAACTGGCTTAAAAATACGAAAATTGTAAAGTGACGTGAGCACACCCGCTAACCCCATTGCGATGGCAAAATGGAATGTCCAAATCTCTGCTTTGTAGAAAATAGGTCACCACATACGATAATCGCTCGAAGACAAAAATGAACAACGCATCTACACAGCATGCGACAATCATTCAAGAACAAAGAAAGAACAACCCAATTGCAATGCATGCGACGATCGATCATGGACTCAAGCGATCAACGCATTTCCACCGAATGCGGCAATCGATAAAAGATCAAAACAATTACACCGCATGCGGCGATCGATCGAAGACATGAAGAGCAACGCATTTGCAAAGACTTCTGACATTGTACAGCTTTTTTGTTGTACGAATCTGACAAATTCAATAGTGGAGCAGAGCGGACATTTCCATTATGACATGGCAAGAATTATCAGATTTTCAAAGTGGGACCACTAATACAGGAGCCGAGGTCTATAAATAGCTTCCTCAAATTCAATGAAAAAGAGGCTGGTCTGAAGAGACAATCCAGAGAAAATCCGAGAGAACGATGAGACAAGATTGAAAGGTAAGTCTCCGAGCAAGAAATTATTTCCATTCCCGAAGAATAAGCTCTGTGTGAGAGGTCACTTCTACCTGGAAAGTAAGCCTGAGAGGGAAGCTTTCCACTCCATTTCATCCACAACGTCTTCGATCGGGATCTGTGTCAAGACATTGACACCTTTTCCGTATTTGTTCTTACTTTCCATTCATCTACTAATCTTCATTCACTATATGTAACAAACGCTTATCTTTAGATTTAAATATCATTATCGTAATCATTATCATCTCTCTGTTCTTTTCCACACATTCATCATCCATTTTCTTCATCATGTGTCACTAATCCCCTGGGTAAAGGGGAAGGATTAAGCGAGTGAGTTAATCCTCGTTATGGAAATTGGCTAAGTTTAGCTAAAGCATGCTCAACGGCATCTTCACCTGTGAAACCAAAAGTGAAGATGTTATTCCGCCTATCGAGAGAAGGTTAGAAGAATGCGTTAACTAAAGTGAGAAGTATTTCCAAAGATGGAAACAACCTTGTGTTCATCCTTGTTTCACCATAGACATATGGAAACACGGCCGATCACTGAAAGGTGTAAGCCAAGGGAAAGTGGAACCTCAGTTGCGTCCTCAACAAAGATTGACGAACTTGCGATGTCCTTTCCTTCAACTCATTTTCTTTCTGATTCATTCACAAGACTTGCCATCGCATTCATTAGATTCTTTTGCACAACTTCACAGCCGATCCTCACCCTATATCATTAATAGTTTAGTCATTTACTTATCATCGCAATTTACTTTACATCACTTTATTTTACCAGCGCAATTTACTTTATTGCAATTTATTTTCACCGAAATTTACTTTTTTGCAACCAAATTCATTATTCTTTATGTTAAACCGATCGCATATACCACATTAGTATCGCATTAATCACAACAATCCCCATGTTCGACCTCAGGTCACTCTGAGAAACTTGCGTTGGAATTATACTTGGTTCCAGTGCAAGAAAACTTGTGACACGCACTACACGAACGCATACTATGAAGCATATCATCATCAACGCATACATTTAGAACGTAGCATCGCGATATCATAAATCACCGTGCTTAAAATTTTCTCTTACAATCACCATATATCTACAGTGAGGGGAGTTCAATTATGAGTTTTAGTGGAGTGACCCATTAGTTAACGAATGAGGGTTAGATCGGTTTAATGAGTTTAGTCGATTAATCTCGGATCATTGAAACCCATGATCTATAGGTCCACGAGGTCCCCCTACTAGTTCAGAAATGGATTAGCTCTAGAGTAGTGTGATAAGTTAATTTGAAATGTTTAAATTAAAATCAAACGGAATGGGATAATATATATTTAAATATGATTTAAATATATGAAGATGAATTTGTGTAAAAATTAATTTAATATTGGATATTAAATTAATTAAAATTATTTAAATTGTTTGAATAATTAATTATTAATTTTATTAGAAAATTAATTTATGAAATTAATTTGTAAAATTAATAAATTTTGATTTTATAAAATAAATGTGATTTTAAAATCAATTTTAGATTTTGGAAATAGAAAATTACATAAAAAGGAAAAATTGGATTTTTCATCTTCATCTTCAACTTGCTCACAGAGAACCCATTATCTTAAACCTTCATTTACTCCAAGCATGAGCTGTATCTCATGTAGTAGATCTCTTTACATGATAGTCTACAATATATTGAAGAGATTGGAGTGAAGTTGAAGGAGGGCAACCGATTGAATTTTTCTGAAAATTCGAGTAGAAGAAAGTGTTCTTCATTTGGGTTGTTGCAGTGAACATTCTTCAAGTTCCCTTTGATTCCAACTTATTTTGAGTCCCACAACTCAATCTAGAGTACCAAGAGAATAGTAGGGAAGATCTTGTGGTGGTTGACACAAAGATTTGGGGACTTAGCAGCTGGAAATCAAGATTTCAAAGGTTCTTCAAAGGTATGTTTTTGAAACCCATTAAACTCTATTTAAGCATGTTTTCGTTTTTGCAAAAATTAATGAATTAGAGTGCTTATCGATCCTCGTTGCTTCTGCTGTGTGCTGGTACCTTTACAACACAGAGGTGCCTTCCTCCATCTTGGAGTTGAAGATGCATTTTAGAGCTTCATGCTTGAGCTGTTCAGACAGTTGCCCGAACATTCCCCTGCAGGGACTTCATGATCTCACGCGCTGAGACTATAGGCTCATGCTTCTTGGCCAAAATGTCATTAAAACTGGCCAAGATATAAGCTCGAGACTTCTCGTTCGTCCGTGTCCAATGCTTATAAGCCTCCCGAACATTTTGAGTGGCATTCTGAGGTAGAATAGAAGAACACTCCTCCATAAGGACGAACCGTAAGTCATTGATGATTAAAATTGTTGTGATCGTGTGTTTCCAACTAGCGTACTTAAAAGAGCTAATGTGGCTGTTGCCATTCTAACATTGTTGAAAAATGAACAAACTTAATGAGTCTATGCAATATCACTTTTTACACCAATTTTAGTTTTAGCAAAATAGTTTCCATGTACCCTAAGTGAAAAGACATCTATTTCGCAATGATGCCTCAGCGAGGTAGGACAAAGGTCATTGGTGGGGTAATCAGATGCCCTTTCACTTGGATGAGACACTCTCAACCATTAGGCAAAAACAATTCTTGTAACTGACCCTAACAGTCACTATTTTTCAGTCCATAACTGTTAACCTTTAACAATTTTGCGTACGTGCAATCCCTCATTTTCGGCCCTAGAGTCCCGTCCTAATGCATCCACCAAATGGGAAAATCATATTAGGACAAGAGACTAGAGCGACCTTATCCTATACAAGAGATCAGATAAAGAGTTGTGTAAAACTGCCATTCTATAGGGGGACACTCCCAGGATGTCTCGAGACAATGCACAGAAACGTTATCCAACCTAATGAGAGAGACCGTGGGATATGCTGTCGCACATCCCGCTCCCATTTACTATGAACATTCTTTCCATTCACCTTAGTATTGACCTACTTAAATACCATCCTTTAGGGGGACAGTCCAGGGCGCCACGAGGCCGAGGATAGATCTCACGGTGTGAACATAAAGAGAGAAACGTGAAAAGGTTTAAGTGAAGTATCATATACTCCAAGTACCTTCACTGAATGTTCTACCTAGGGGTTCACTAACTTAGACCATCCGACTACTGATTTTATCTAAGTCAGTTTAATTTGCTAAAAAACAACTATTGTCTTTGAAATTAAACAAGTTCAAGTCAAGTCCCATTAAACTCTTTAACAGACTATCCTCAAATTTGCATGCATGCATCAAATCTATTTAATTCACCTATCTAGGTAAGTTCTCAGGTAGAGGTGTTCCGTTTCCATCAGCTTAAGTACCCAGCCTAGACATAACCCGCCTTAGACAACAGGTCCCTTATAGATAGATTTGCTACATATTTAATCTTTTATTAGTCAATTTAACCTTATTAAACTGATTAAAAGATTAAACCTTAGGTTGCTAATCTCATTAGAACCATGATCTTTGGTCTATCTCCACCGAGTTTTAAAACTCTTTTAAAACCATGATTCAAGCCTCAGTTCGTATGCATGTCTTTCTTATAGATTTTAGTTCTAATTTCCCTTATAACACTTATAAAAGAAACAACCAAAACCCATTGTCATTGCCATACACAACTAGGTATTTATAACTCTTATAAATTTAACCTATGTGTCAGGTTTCATGCAATGTCCATTCATTACAATATGTAACTCTTATATACTTGGTAATGAACCAAGCAAACATGTTTCCATATATCCTTATACTATAACATTTACAATGTAAAGATGATGCATATCTATGCTTAATGCATGCATAAATATAAATCTTATATTATATGATGCATGAGCATGCTCTTATATAATTCAAATCATGTAAACTACTATATCATAACACTTACAATATAGAGATGATGCATGACCAATGCATAAACTAAGGTGGGATTTCAACTATATGGCATACCATATGACATATAATCAAACATACATCTCATGTACATTCACCAAATCCTAATGAACCGGGATGATTAGCCTCACAACCGCAAATTAAAATTCTATCTATTACATAAATCCATCGAGCAAACCGGTCACATGTGAACCGGGTCGAACCTCCCGGGCGAAGCCTTCCTGATCGTTTAGTAAACCAGTCGAGTATCCACGATCGCTTAGCTACAATCGAGTACCATTTACAATGCAATGAAGCATGAGGCTACTCTATCGTTTAGTGCATTAATATTAAACGCGCAAGTCTAAATGATCGTTTAGACGATTACGTTTCTGTGAAGCACGATTGTTTAGACGATCATAGAGCAAGCGCTTAAGTAACTTTTACTACACGATCGTGTAGTTAGTGACTGAGCGACGAAGCTTGCTGAGCTACACGATCGTTTAGTGTTCGCGCATCTACCTTGTTGTCGAGTATCTAATACTCCACGATCACTTACCCCATCATTTACACAATCTGACCAATGCTTGATCTTCTTCTTCTGTGAAGTACAGTGCAATTCCTTGCCTTAAAGCTTCAACACGAGCGATTCACACTGACTCGAACACTTTGAATTAAAGACTCGATAACAAGTTAATATGCCCAAAAACACAGGGGCCCTTATAATTAACTTTGAATGTAAAAAAATTCAACAACCAGAGGCAACCATCCCAGAAAACTCCATTAATCCACATCCACAAACCTATTTAACACTTAAACAAAATGCAGACGTGCTTTACCCACCAAGAAAGTGTAAATGTTATTCTATACATCAATAGATTTAGAATATAAAAAATTGGCTCTGATACCAATTGATGGAACTCTTATCAAAGAGAACCTATGAGTGGAAACCAGATCATTCCAAATTTATTGTGACAGAATTACAAGCAATCACAAACATACAAATTAGTTATGCATTTCATAACAAATTACGACATGCTTTCATAAATTAAATACAAAGGAACGAGAGATTTACTTTTGAAGAACTATTCTTCCGTTTTTCTCTCGCTTTCGTGCAGAACTGGGACAAGTAATCTCTCGTTGTCGCTTAGCACACGAACAGTCTTCTCCATGAACAAGCAGCCTCTCGAACACCACCACTTAGCTACCTTGGTATTCTTAGAGTGAGAATCCAGGAGGTATGGGCTCTATTGGATTTGGTAGAGGGATGGAGGAAGATAACAATCGAACTAAACAATTAAGTAAGTGGGAGTAGGTCTATCGCATAGACAAAGAAGATACTTGATCGTTTCGTAAATCTCGCTCTTGTGAGAATCGTATACACGATCGCTTAGTCTCTTGCTCAAATCGTTTAGTAAATATCGCTCTAAACGATCGTTTAGTAAATATCTCGTTGTCGTTTAGTCTCTCGCTATACACGATCATTTAGCAAATCTCTCTATACACAAGCATTTAGCAAATCTTGCCATACACGATCGGTTAGTATATCTCCCGCTATCGTTTAGTCTCTAGTGAGGGTTATCGCATAGACTCTCGTGAGTAAACGATCAGATAGATTACTAATGAAGCGATTCTCTTCCAAAATGAAAACAATTTTCATTTTATCCTTCAGTTATGAAAACTAAATACAACCTCCCACTATCACGCACGGTTAAGGAGAAACCATCAACAATTATCTCATAATTTTTTTAATTATAAATAAATATAATAACTAACTTATCATATTATATTTATAACCTATAGTTTGAAACCATAGTCATTTTCTCCTTTACTTGATATAAATTATATTTATATCATTTTTCTCCAATTAATGTATCTCATACATCATGTCAATTATATCATATATAACTGAACTAGTTTAATCATATCATATATAATAAAACTCACTCTTGTCAATTTGAACACTTCAAACTAACCCAAAAACTGATTCTCAACTTGAATCCATCGAGCTACCAAGGGGACCTTATGGACCTGTAGCTTAAAGCTTCAACGATATATGAAAAGCTGACTAAATTCTTTAGCCACGAGATCCACAATCCATTAATTGTCGGGCACTCCACTAAAGACCAATAGCTACATTCTTTTCACCACAGATATATTTTTGTGTCCATTAGATATAACTAGTCAACAGTACGATAACCCTTTACAGATGCTCGTAAGTAAAACTGGGCCAATTTACCGCTTTGCCTTTATAGTTACATCTAACTCCTTAAGTACCACTAATCTCTCTAATGAACAATACATCATAATCCTACTATGAGTGGACACCTCTCGGGCCACATCATTCAAGCCTCGGAATCAGCCCTTAAGGGAGCAATCTATCTACTTACCCCTACTTCGAGGAATGAGTGAATTTCATCTTGTGTAGCTGAGTTCCCAACTTCTCAATTAGACAAATCCCCAAAGTGGTAGGTTTGAGTCGGCGATCTGGCTACTCGCACCTATGCAAATAAAAAGATCGCCCTCAGAGGCAGAAGTTCCCAACTCACTTAGGATTAAGGTCATGTTACCTATGGTCATCCTAGTGAAATGAAGTCTCTGTCATGATTGACGTTATATAACGAGACTAAACACTTTGTGGTCCGGTCCTATACAAACTCCTTTGTATAGGACACCCACGCTCACATGTCTCCACATGAATGATCAGGATCAGACCATCTATAGCACGTCATAACACTTATAACTATCTACAACGCGGGCCGCATCCGTAGTGTCACCATGATAAGGTTTCCCTCTTATATCCATATACTACAGACCATTTTGGTTATCACTTAAGGCATGATCCACTTGTATGTCTCCACATACATGCTTAAGTTACAACAGGAACCAAGGAACTTAGTTTATTGGTTTGTGGTGAAACAAATAAAACATCTCATGTTTCATAGACAACGATGAAGAAAATATCTCATATTATTACATCATAAGTGTTTATTCAAAACAGGTGTTTACAAACTATAGGACCCAACTAGAGTTTAGAGCATCAACCCCAAAAAGAGGAATCAGTGATACTTAAGAAGTTAGATGTAACTATAGGGACAAAACGGTAATTTGGCCCAACTGTACTTACGAGCTACAGGTCCATAAGGTCACTTTGTAGCTCAAAAGGATTTAGTAGAGAATCAGTTTTTGGGTTAATTTGAATTGTTCAAATTAAGAAGAGAGAATTTAATTATATATGATATAATTAAATTCATTCAATTATATATGATATAATTGTTATAATGTATTTGATACATTATAGTTTAATTGAAGGAAATGAATATTTGAATGAGATTCAAATATATTTTCTATAAATGTGATTCATAGTTGTTAAATTTAATATAAATATGATTTATATTAAATGCCATGAAATAGAGAAAAAAAAAACATAGTTTATATTGTATATGAAACAATATTAAAACTATAGGTTGTGTGTTATACTCGATATAACATATAGTTTAATATAAATATAATATGATAAGTTAGTTATCATATTTATTTATATTATTTTATTATTTCAAATAATAAATTCATATTTTCTCTCCAATTACCTTATTGGGTGGTTAATTGGTTTTGTGGCAAAAATAAATAAAAGAAAACAAGTTTTCTTCTTCTTGCTACACTACAAGGCAGTACCTACAGAATTGGGAGATTTGCTATACGATTGAATATCACGGAAACGTTCTATCTTCTTCAATCTTCTTTCTCCTCCAAACTCAAACAAACCCTCCAAACCAAAATAGTCAGGGCCCACCACTCTTAGGTTCTCACCTTGAGAATACCAAAGGCTCACTGTGGTTGTGTCTCCTTTTGATTCGAGAAGTTCTTGAAGAAATTCTTAAAGGGTAGTGTTCGAGTTTGTGACCGTTCGAGAGATTTACACGAAGAAAGGTTCTCCAAAGGTAATATCTCTTGTACCCTTTTTCTTTGTAAAAAGCATGCTGTAATTTGTTTATAAATGCATATCTTGAATGTTTACTGTAAATTTTGTTTTCAATAAAAATGGAATTTGGACGATCTGCTTCCGCTTAAAGATCTCCTAGTAAAACAAGTTCCTTCATGTTCAATGTTGCTTTGCCTACGATTTCCAAATTTTCTTTCCTTTTTCTCCATTGGTCAATACCCTAGGTTAAAACTTTGACCTTCATTAGGGCATTTTTGGTCATTAATCTTCCAAAATTTCTTGTTCTCATCCCATTGCTCGATTTCCTACAATCAAACAATAAAAACATCAAATATCTCAAATTAAGCATAAAACTAACTAAATTCTGAGCCCAAAAAACACACTTTTTGGACGCGTTTTAATAACATATAACCTATGTTTTAATATTATATCATATACAATATAACCTATAGTTTATTTTCTCTCATCAATAGCTTTTAATATAAATCATATTTACATTAAATTCAATTATATGAATCCAATTCATATAATTAATATTCGAATCATATTCACATATTTATTTCCTCTCATAAATACGTAATATTATAATGTATTAAATACATTATAGTAATTATATCACATGTAATTAAAATTTAATTATATCATACATAATTAATTTCCTCAATTAATTTGAACAATTCAAATTAATCCAAAAACGGATTCTCATTAAATCCCGTTGAGCTACCGAGGGGACCTCATGGACCTGTAACTTGAAGCTTGAATCATATGAGAATAATTAATTAAACTCTTTAATTAAATTATTCACCATCTGTTGACAGTCGAGCACTCTAGTAAAAACCGATAGTTGCACTCTTCGTACTACAAATATATCTCTGTATCCATTGGATATAACCAATCAATAGTACAATGACCCTTCACAAATTACTTGTAAGTACAGTTGGGCCAAAATTACCATTTTGCCCCTATAGTTACATCTAACTCCTTAAGTATCACTGATCCCTCTAATGAACAATAAACCATAGTCCAACTATGATCAAACCCCTCTCGGGCCAGGAGAGGGTGTGGTGTTGGGGTTGATTCCCTAAATCTCGTAAGGGTCTATAGTTTGTAAACATTTGTGATGTAATAATATAAGATGTTTTCTTCACTGTTGTCTATGAAATATGAGATATTTTAGTTGCATTAACCACAAACCAAGAAACTAAGATCATTGGTTATCGTTGTAACTTAAGCATGTATATGGAGACATACAAGTGGATCATGCCTTAAGTGATAACCAAAATGGTCTGTAGTATATGGATAAAGAAGGGAAACCTTATCCTTGTGACACTATGGATACGACCCGCTTTGTAGTTGTTACAAGTGTTGTAAAGTTCTACAGATGGTCTGATCCCGATCATTCATATGGAGACATACGAGCAGGGATATCTTATATAAAAGAGTTTGTATAAGACCGGACCACAAAATGTTTAGTCTCGTTACATAACACCGTTCATGACAGAGACTTTCATTTCACTAGGATGACCATAAGTAACATGACCTTGATCCTGAGTGAGTTAGGAACTTCTGCTTGTGAGGGCAGTCCTTTGATTTGCATGGGTGAAAGTGGTCAGATTGTCGACTCAAACCTATCACTTTGGGGATTCGTCTAATTGGGAAGCTGGGAACTCAGCTACACAAGACAAAATTCACTCCTTCCCCGAAGCAGGGGTAAGTAGATAGATTGCACCCTTAATGGTTGATTTCAGGGCTTGAACAATGTGGCGCCACACACTTTCTCATGGCCCGAGAAGTGTTCACTTATAGTAGGACTATGATGTATTGTTCATTAGAGGAATCAATGGTACTTAAAGAGTTAGATGTAACTACATGGGCAAAACGGTAAATTGGCCCAATTGTACTTACGAGCGATCTGTGAATGGTTATCGTACTATTGATTGGTTATATCCAATGAACATATAAATATATCTATAGTGAGAATAGTGCAGTTGTCGGTCTTTAGTGGAGTGCCCGACAGTTAACGGATGGTGGATATTGTGATTAAAGAGTTTAGTCAGTTATTCACGTACTGTTGGAGCTTCAAGCTACAAGTCCATGAGATCCCCTTGGTAGCTCAATGAACTCAAGTTGAGAATCAGTTTTTGGGTTGGTTTGAAGTGTTCAAATTAACAAGAGGGAATTTGATTATATATGATATAATTAAATTGGTTCAATTATATGTGATATAATTGATTTGATGTATTAGATACATTAATTGGAGGAATTAATATAAATATGATTTATATTAAATAAAGGAGAAAAGAACTAAATATTACATATGATGTGATATTAAAACTATAGATTATAAATATAATATGATAAATTAGTTATTATATTTATTTATAATAAAAACAATTATAAGATAATTGTTAGTTGGGTTTTTTTTTCTCCATTTACTTTGCAAGTATGAGGTTATTTTCATTTTTAATAACTGAAGAATAAAATGATAAGAGTTTTCATTTTGTGATGAATCGCATGGTTGCATACCAATCGATCGAGTGAAAAGAGAGAGCTATACGATAGCCCTTTGGGAGAGTGAACGACGAGCAAGTTAGTTACACGACTGCCTCGTTTACCAAACGATCGAGTATCCTTTGTCTATACGATAGACTTTCTATTTCTCCCATTTACTCGATCGTATACATCCTCCTCCTCTCTACCAAATTCATACAGAGCCTACACCTCCTAAATTCTCACTCCGAGAATACCAAGGTAACCTTCTGGTGGTGTTTATGTATTGTTCGAGGGACGAATGTTATTTGTTCATGATTGAGGATATTGTTGAGACGTGACATTTGTGTTGATGAACGATCGTGTTGTTACATCAAGGAAAACGAAAAATAGTTCTTCAAGGCTATGTTCTTTTGATCCTTAGTATTTTTCTTTTGTAGCATGTTGTAATTTACTCTAAAATGCATAACTATGGTTGTATGTTTGTAAATGCTTTATTCTTTTACAATGGGCTTGGAAAGATCGTGCTTCCGCTCACTGGTTCTCTTGAATAAGAGATACTTCATGTGGTGCTACATTGTTCAAGCCTCGAAATCAGCCCTTAAGGGAGCAATTTATCTATTTGTCCCTATTGGGTTTTATGTCCTAAAAACTCGCAGTTTGTGAAATGATAAACACTTTCTATTATCAACATACTTGTTATTGATCTCATAAATTGTATGAAAGTCTAATTCTAATAAACTAAGACCCATGACTATTGTGTGAGTACTTGAACTTTATATGGAGACATAGGAGTGGATCGGGTTCGAGTAAATAGTCAAAATGATCTATGGTACATGAATGAGATTGGGTACCTTATTCTGGTAATACCATTGGATGCGTCCTACTCTATAGTTGTTACAAAGAGTTGTAAAGTACTACATACGATGTGATCCTAATTCATACATGTTATGACATGAGGAGTGGGGGCGTCCTATGCAATTAATCTCGGATCGTTGGAGCCCATGATCTGTAGGTCCGCGAGGTCCCCCTACTAGCTCGTAACGGACTAACTCTAGAATAGTGTGATAAGTTAATTTGAAACGTTCAAATTAGAATTAAGGAAATTAGTAATTGTATGAGATAAAATTATGTTTAACTTTAGAATTAAACGGGGTAGGAGAATTTATATATTTAAATATGATTCAAATATATAAGGATGGACATGTGTTAAAATTAATTTAATATTTGATATTAAATTAATTAAGTTTTATTTAATAATTAATTTGTGAAATTAATTAATTTTTCATTTTTAAAATCAAGTAGATTTTTTAAATCAAAATTTGATTTTTAGTTAAAATTGGAAAAATTGGAAAACAAAAACACAAAATGGAAAAATGGATTTTTCCATTATCCATCACTAAGTAGCTCACACATATTGCATTGTCTTGGCCTTGTCTTCTCCAAGCATGAGCTGTAACTCATGCAGCTCTTCTCTTTGCATGTTGATCTGCAATATAATGAGAATATTGGATTGAAAATCGGACATGCAATTAAAAGAGTTTTGAGAGAAAAACTGGTTTGAAGAAAGGTTATTCAACAAGGTTGCTGCAGTGAGCTTTTCTCCTTCATCCCTTGATTCAAGCTTGTTTTGAGTTCCACAACTCAATCTAGAGCACAAAGAGAATAGTGAGGAAGATCTTGAGGTGATCTACAACAAGATATGGAGAAGATTGCAGCTGGAGAAGGAGCTTTGAAGAAGTTTTACAAGAGACATGTCTTGAAACCCATTTTTCCTGCAGAATCATGCTTTATGTTATGCCAAAATTAGTGAATTTAAATGCTTAGATGATCCTTGTTCTTCCGCTACTGTTGATACAATCCTGCAGCCCTGACATTAGGGAAAGTGTGAATTCATTCGTGTGTAGTTGTGTTCCTAACTCCCCAATCAAAAGAATCCTCGAAATGGTAGACTTGTTGAGTCAAAATTCTGGCGGCTCTCACCCAAACAAATCAAAGGACCACCCTCATAGGCAGGATTTCAAAACTCACTCAAGATTCAATTCATGTTACCTATGGTCATCCTTATGAAATATAAGTCTCTATTATAAACGACGTTATATAATGAGACTAAACATTTTGTGGTTCAGTCTTATACAAACTCCTTTGTATAGAATATCCCCGCTCACATGTCGCCACATGAATGATCAGGTCTAATCATTTGTAGCACTTTACAATAATTGTAATACCTACAAAGTGGGTCATACTCGTAGTGTCACCAGGATAAGGTATCCAGCTTTATCCATCTACTACAGACCATTTAGGTTATCACTTAAATACGATCCACCTGTATGTCTCTACATATGTTTTAAGCTACAAGATAACTCTGGATGTTAGTTTATTGGTTTGTGGTTAATGTAACTAATTTTGAAATAAAATATCAAATATTTTATTATATAAATAAATGTTTGTTCATTATAGTTACAAACTATAGAATCATACGAGATTTAGGACATCAATCCTAACGGGTGAAGGGAGATCGTGTTTGAAGGAACTCTTAGAAAAAGTACCTATCAACGGAAGCGAGATCGTTCCAAATCCATTGTGACAAAAATACCCCATTCACAAACAAACAAACAAGTAAGATCGTTCCAAATTCATTGTGATAGAAATACCCCATTCACAAACAAACAAACAAGTTATGCATTTACTAACAAATTACAACATGCTTTTAACAATTAAATTAACAAAGAGTCAAGAGACATACCTTTTGAAGAACTTTTCTTCCCTTGATATCTCGCTTTCGTCAAGGAACAGCAACTCTCGCTGTCGCTGAGATCGTCAAGTCTATCGTCCACCAAATCTCGCTATCGCTCACCACCAAATGGTCTTCTACACGAACAAGGCAGTAAAGAGGACACCACCATTCAGTAACCTCGGTATTCTCGGAGTGAGAATCCAAAAGGTGTGGGCTCTGTTGGATTTAGTAGAGGGGAGGAGAAAACTACGATCGTTTACCACGACCAAGCAAGTGGGAGAGATATTGAGTCTATCGTATAAACGGGTGCTTGATCATTTAGCAAAGGGTGCACGATCGTTTAGTAAATTAGGGCTGATCGTTTAGGTAAATCGCTCGTGCACGCGATCGTTTAGAAAATGTTATGCGATCATTTAGGAAAACTCGCGTGTGTACACGATCGTTTAGTAAAACTTGAACTATTGTGTATGCTCTTATTAGCTAGGGCAGTGTACTAATCGTGAAGTGATTGTCCGATCTCTTTGCAAACTGAAAACCATTTTCATTTTATTCTTTAGTTACGAAAACTGAATGCAACCTCCCACTATCTCATATGGTTATGGAGAAAAACCACCAACAATTATCTCATAATTGTTTAATTAAAAAATAAACATAATCATATCATATTTATAACCTATAGTTTAATATCACATCATATGCACCATTTAAACCATAGTCCTTTTCTCCTCCGCTAGATATAAATCATATTTATATCATTTTCCTCCAAGTAATGTATCTCATACATGTCAACTATATCATATATAATTGACCAATTTAATCATATCATATATAATCAAACTCCCTCTTGTCAATTTGAACACTTCAAACTGATTATCAACTTGAATCCATTGAGTTACTAAGGGGACCTTATGGACCTGTGGTTTGAAGCTCCAACGGTACGTGAATAGCTGACTAAACTCTTTAGCCACGAGATCTACCATCAGTTAACTGCCAGTCATTCCACTAAAGACTGACAACTGCACTCTTCTCACCACAGATATATTTCTGTGTCCATTAGATATAACCAATCAATAGTACGATAACCCTTCATAGATGCTCGTAAGTATAGTTTGGCCAATTTACCATTTTGCCTATGTAGTTACATCTAACTCCTTAAGTTCCATTAATCCCTCTAATGAACAATACCACATAGTTTCACTATGTGTGGACACCTCTCGAGCCATGAAAAGGTGTGTGGCTCCATATCGTTCAAGCCCCGAAATTAGTCTTTAAGGGAGCAATCTATCTACTTACCCCTACTTCGGGGAATGAGTGAATTCCATCTTGTGTAGCTGAGTTCCCAGCTCTCAAATCAGACAAATCCCCAAAGTGGTAGGTTTGCGTGAATCTGGCCACTCGCACCCATGCAAATCAAAAGACCGCCCTCAACGGTAGGAGTTTTCAACCCACTCAGGATTAAGGTCATGTTACCTATGGTCATCCTAGTGAAGTGAAGTCTCTGTCATGAACGGTATTATAGAACAAGACTATAACACTTCGTGGTCTGGTCTTATACAAACTCCTTTGTATAGGAGCCCCCCGCTCACATGTATTCACAGGATCAGGATTAAACCATCTGTAGCAAGTCACAACACTTGTAACTATTCTACAAAGCAGGCCGCATTTGTAGCGTCACCGGGATAAGGTTTCCCTCCTAGATCCATATACTATAGATCATTTTGGTTATCACTTAAGGCATGTTCCACCTGTATGTCTCCACATACATGATTAAGTTACAATGACAACCAGGGATCTTAGTTTATTGGTTTGTGGTAAAGCAAACATCTCATGTTTCATAGAAAATAGTGAAGAAAATATCATATATTATTACATCACAAGTGTTTTTTTAATACAATGTTTACAAACTACAAGACCCAACGAGAGTTTAGGGCATCGACCCCAACAGTGATACCTTTCTATATTTCTTCCCTGATCTCTATGACAATTTTCTATATTAGATCTTTACTCTTTGTGAACTGAGTAGCTAAATCTCTTAGGGGGATGTCCTTGTTATGGATTCAATTGATTAGTTATTTGATGTTTGAATCGATTGTTTGATAATCGAATTTTAATTTCTCCGTATGAATCTATTTGTTTGTCTGGCTTTTGAACGATTACATTTTGGACTAAATTTTCTACTCGAGAAAGATAGTTTTGGCTGAAACTAAGCAATTAAACTGTTATTTGACAATGCATGAGAATAATAAGATGATAAAAAGAGCTAAAAATGAAGGAACAATAATGAGGCATCATTGTAACATAGAGGAATAAATTCAATTTGTTGTAATTATGCTACAACGAGTTGAACTTGAAAAAGAATACCTTGATCATAGACTTATAGGCTCATTCAATCCAAACAATTGATCCATATGTTAATAACTGATTCGGATTTCGTAGCGAAACAAAACCCTAGAGTCATTGTCTCATTGAATTGTTAGTCTTGTTTTTCTTGTTTAATTAAGCTCTAGAAACGAACTTCTCTTGTCGGGTGTCCAAATAAAATTAGCTTGGAATTAACAATAACTAACAAAAAATTTCTTCAGCTCCAATCCCTGGGGATGATATTCCAATTGGGATTTTATTACTTCGATACATATGCTTGTGTGCCCTCGTCAAAGCGGTATTTGGGGGAATCTTACAACTAGGAAGTAAAATGAGGGTGAAGTCGTTGCGGTAGCATCAGATTTAGGTGGAGCCTAAATCTACAGACTCATCTAAAGCAATATCAAAGTTAGGGGGAGCCTAACTTGCTCGCTAGCGTTCAGTTATGTATAAACCGATAATGTATAATATTAGTTGAAGTGAATGTTATAAAGTTGAGTTACATTCTAGTGGATCTCTTTTCACCTAGGTGCAAAGCTTCCCAGATGTAGGTGTGGTTGCATCAAACTGGGTTAACAAGTTTATGTGTTCTTCCTCTCTTCTTATTACTCTTTTACTTTTTGTTTTTGCTATTGTCAATAACATTATTCCTAACTAGTGCTTTATTTGTGATTCACCTATTTTTCACTATCACTATGCAACTACGCTCGTTTTTGGCAATTTTACCTTTTCTTCTGGTTAAATAACGAATGAGGATGGGAGGATGACCATGCTAGCATATCAAAATGATTAAATTATCAAAAAAAAAAAAAAAAAAACTTATTAACAATGGTTTGATTTAAATTATTCTTTTGAACCGTAAAAAGTTTCATTTAATCCATGAAATTAGATTTTTTTTTTCAAAATAGTCCTTGAAAACTTTTGTCGTTGAATTCATTGACAAAAAAATGTATGCTCATTTATTATATTGCTTAAGTGAACAAATCTATACATATATGAGATGTAAATTTGGGGGTTATGATTAGCCAAAAAATTCATTAAGAAATAGCAAAAATTTGGAGGAAATGAGGAAGACGACATCATGTATGGTTCATAGATGTGTTATGTATCTTTATTTTACGTTTTTCTATAAATTTGTTCAAATTTATTCACATGTGCAAAAATACAAACATTTTCGTGCATGTACTTAATGGGAAACACCCACAAATGTTCTTCAAGGGTTAAAATGGTCTAGGGTTTTAATTAAAACCAATCCCATAGTTCGTAGGTATATCGGAGAATTTGACCCATCATTCTAAATTACTTTATACTATAGATTGTGGATTCTATAATATGAGGTAGCCACACATACTACAAGGATTTAGTGATTTTAATTGATTTTTTATACTAGGAAACTAAATCCACTAGTGAGTATATATTTACCTTATGTGAAGTAATTGTATTGTGACAATCTTCGAAAGAGACATGCATAACACATTCTAGTATGCAATCATAAATTATAGTTATTGACTGAGTTGAAGGATAAGCTAGATGACTTTGAAAATTTTTCAAAGATATTTCATTACGACCATAATTTGTAAGTACAATATGTATTTATTTTAACAATTTAGTTCCGAAGTGTGGGGAAAATAAATGTCAATAATGGAAAGTCACGTCATATAAGATGTTGACAACTTGACATGATTCGATAATAAAATTGTTCTCTAATGGAATAATTTGATTGATTATGTGAAATCTAAAGAGAATATTGAAGATTGTTCGATAACGATTATCAAGAGAGCAAATGACATATACATTGAGGGAGGTGGGCTAAAGCCTATGAAATAAGTTATATAGTGGTGACCTAATTTAGTTAGCAAAATTTAGGTTATACAAAAGAAAAATGATGGTAGAGTTTAACATATAATTTGTTCACATCTATATAATGTTGTAGTAATATGTAGGTATTGAGGTAATGTTGATATTTTGATTACAAGAAAAGTAATGGCATAATACTCTTCACCCATGTCACCTAGTGTAAGAGTGATACTAGATTGATTGTATAAATACTTTTAAAATTGTTTATGTTTTTTAAAACTCTCTTGAATTTGAAATGTTGTTAAGGATCATAATAAACACAAATGTATGGAACACAAATATAAATGAGTTGAGTGTTATGTCATTGTCTAGATTCATCAATGAGAATAATAGTTTTATGACTCAGTCCCACTATTTCTTCAATAAATTTGATAGATAATCACTAAATAGGGTTCAAAGTCTAAAAGATATATCTCTTGATGCATAACTTATTTGTTGTCCATGATATTTTTGTAGCTACTTGTTTGAATCATTCAAAAGTATTATCTTCTATTTATTTGTCCTCTAGTTACTTTTTGTTAATAGTTTGCTCTATTTTGCTAATCTAACAATTACCTTGAATTTTCAAGAGTTGACCAAGTAGTCCTTTTAATTCAACAAAATGGAGAATTTGTCCTTCAACAATTTAGTTGAAGGTATAACGTTTTAATCAATTGAACAATGCTCATATTAGTAACAAAATGATGTTATCGTATACAAACTTAGCTAGCACTCATTTCAATAACTATGTATGTGAGATGTTAGATTTAAACTTAATTTAACGTCTTAAGCATGTGTTGATAGTCAAAAATTTTATTGTACTTTCTAATAAATAAAATTTATTTTAATTATACTATTTTAGTTCAACCAAAAATATTGTTATTTAGAACCGCCCCTAAAAGAAGTGAATTAAAAAATTTATATATTTATTGCCATCAACCTTGTTTTCTTATTTTTTATTTTTTAGTTTTCTCAAATAAAAATCTAAGTTGTCTCAACCAAAATCAAGTCAACTTTTCTTAATAAAGAAAAGTGACACAATTTGTTAAAGTCTATGTCTATCCAATTATTTGTAATTATTCAAATTAATTAAACTCATTCAATTAGGTCAATTCACTATCGAATTCACCAATTTGAGTATGGGTCAATAGATAAAATATAAATTACAGTTCAAAAAATCGATGCTAAAAAAACCAACCGTTTTAAAATTTTGATGGTTCATTTATCGGCCAATCATTGTTTGAAACTAAAAAATCATCGTTTTTAAAAAACAAAATTTCAACTCAAATTTTATTTATGTTATGTCAACTACTTCTTCATTTTTCTTTGTTAGTGCTCCAAATAAAATTAAAAATGGAAAAAGATAAAACAAAGGTAACGTTTTCCAACTACTTTTGACCATTTCATGAAATTAAAGCACAGAAGATAGATAAATAAACACACACATATATTATTTATGAGGCACAAAAAAGAAAGATAGATTAAATAGATTATAATGGATATAGTTCATAAATGGCGTATTTGTTGAGATTTAAAATCAAATTCAACTTTTTGTCAATAATAATTAATAAAATTCAACTCCAATTGATATATCAACCAACCAATTTAATTGACTACAAAAAATATATTTTAATTGAGTTTATCCAAACCATTAATTAACTACTATGTGCAATTACTAACTATCGGCAAAAAATAGTATCAATGCCTTTTTTAAAAAATAAATTAGGTGTATTATTTCTTAAATTTTACACCATAGTGTCAACATAAAATGATTTGTAGGCCCTTAAAAATAGAGGTCCACCACATTGGCTGGCTTGTAACCAAAGCATAAAATGTTACCCACAAGTAAAGATATTATGTAGTGTAGTACAACAATAGTGTCTTTCTCAATTAATCTGTCTTATTGGGGTTTTTTTTATTTTTTTATTTTTTTATTAGATTCCTTGTAAACCTTCCATCAACTAATATTGATGAATTATATTTGACAAAAAAAAAATATGGTGCATAGATTTGGTTTTTTTTTTCCTCTCTTTTATGTTCTAGATAAAATGAACTAAATCTTAATGATAAAATTATATATACACTTTTTTCGCCATTTTACTTGTGTTAATTTCAAATTCAAACTTAAATTTTTAAGCATGAATAAAATAATAAATAACATCTATCTTGTTTTATTTTATTTTATTTTTAGCTAATTCTAGATGTTTTTTCAAGGACGGAACTATTTGTGGACATGGTTATTTTAATGTCTTTTAATTTGATTTGACAGTTTTTTTTTTCTATTTATAAGTTAAACATGATATTTGGAGTGGAAATATTTGAAGCTTTTGACTTATTAGTCAATGACATATATGTCTTGATTATTGACCAATTGAGTTACGTTTAAGTTGACCCATCTTCAGTTATTAGTTTTGATATTTTTTTTACTTATGAATTAGTTTGTTGGTGATATTATATATTTGAGATGAATAAATTATTTCATCGCATAGAAGGATAAACATCAGAGTCTATAGTATCTTCACAATGATTGACTTTTACTCTAATTTTCATTAATATTTTGTTGTACATCAATGCCATTTGATTTTTTTTAATACACATACCATTACGTCAAGTTTAATTAGTCGCAATAGATGTCATAAAAAAAGTAGTCACACTAAAATACACAACAACATCCACTATAATACTAAAATACTAACATTTATCTGAAACATTTGAAGCTTGGTGAAAGTTTAAAATGTCGATGTCAACGAAAATATCGAGATTGCAATGTTATGAAAACGTCATTAGAAATATCGACGTAGATAGATATTATTAAAAAATCATGAAAATGACAAATATATTTAAATTGATAGAGAAACACCCTACATTTTACTAATAATTCAAACCGTTGATTATTGTGTCTGAAAAATGCTCATTATTTATATTACATTCAAATTAGTGACATTGGGTTACCTTTTCCTCTATGTTTCATTAATTTATTTACAATATAATAGAAATATTGATTCACACCTTATATTCATGTCAAATCCACGAAGATGTAAAAATACTAGGAGAATCGAATTTCACCTCGAGATCGATAGTACAAACACTATGCCAATTGAACTGCAAGAATTAGTAATATTAATGTCTATTATTTCTTCAAATAAAAAAAATGTTTTTCTCTTTGAGACTATTTTTATCTTTTAACTCCCATACAAATATTTAGCAAGAATAACAAAATTATTCAATTACAAAGGTAGTCTTTATAGTTTGGAAAAAAAAAAAAATTAGTCTCCGTTAGAATCTCATAAATAATTTCTATCGTGTGATGTCATATAGTTTTAAAATTAGAATTTACGAGGATTTTTTCAAACTATATAAACTAAATTATAACTTTTTTCTAAATTACGAAACTGAATTTATAATCTAACCTAAAACAAAACTTAAAAATGCTTTTGGTCCCAAAACTTTAATGAAAACAACAATTTAGTATCTGAACTTTGGTTTGCAATGATTTAGTCCCAGTACTTTCAATTTTATAACAATTTAGTCCCTGAATTTTAGCATGTAATAATTTAATCCTTGTACTTTTAAATTCATAAAAATTTAGTCCCTAACGCAATTTTTTTAATTATTTTATGATGTAAACTTCGTATTTCATAAAAAAATCAAGTATCTAATTAATTTATAGTTTATTTATACAATAAATCTAATTAAATATTAACACTAAGATTTACAATAGAGACTAAATTGTTACAAATTTTAGAGTATAAAAATTAAATCGTTATATAATAAAGTTTATGGACTAAATTGTTATAAAATTAAAAGTTCAAGGATAAAATCGTTACAAACTAAAGTGTAGGGGAATTGTCACTAAAAGGTAATTTTTTTAATATTCTTTTTAAAAGTATAATCATTATACTTGATTATTTTTTCTGTTTGAAAGATACAAACATTATATATGTGGTGTAGTTAATACATGTTATTATTGTATGGGAATAGTTAAATGTATTAAATGTATTATAAAGTACAGTAAACTTTACTTTCTTATCCTTTAATAATCAATCTTTGTTCAGAAATCAACACTGTGGATCTAGAAGACTATATAGAGAAAGGGACACCCATCTAATTGGAGAAGAATTAATAATTTTATTATTATTGTTAATGTTATTTTTATTATAGCTCAAATTCAAAGCCCACTCTCAATTTCTCCACGCGCTGCCACGGCTGAAGCTTTATTTATATATTTATTTATTTTTAATGATAGGTCAGCGGAGGATCGTGGGAAAATTGATTAAAAGACTCAAATTTCTGGTCTAAAATAACTTTTGGCCCATTTTTTTAAACTTTAAAATTTTGATCTTTTATTTACATCATCGTCAAAGTTGATAAAATTATCTTTTAGGATATGTTTGGACGTGATAAAAGTAGAGAGTTGAGTTGAATTGAATTGGTAATTATTATCTGGAAAATTAAATTATTTGGGGAGTTGAGTAAAGTTGAATTATGTTTACCGGTACCTCGTCAGATTCGGAAAAAAAAAGGTACCAGTGACCCAACCTGAAAATTATGGGTTGGGTTGAGCCTTAAAAATGAATTGATAAGGTTCATTATTAGCCAACCCGATTTTTTGGGTTAGTCAACAAAATTCTTCCAACTCGGCCCAACCCGGACCATGTACACCCCTACTTTCCATCTAACGAGATCACCCTCTTATCCTTCTTTTCCAATGGGACCACATGACGAGCTTCAGTGAGACATTATTCTCTAGCTTTGCATTTTTTCTCTGGTGATACCAAGCTTTTTCCTCTGGTTGACTTCTTCTTCTCTCCCTTTTTCGTTGTGTTACAAAGCGAGACCTAGCGCGAAGAATGAGAGAACAAGAGAGCTAGATAAAATGTTAGAAAGTGAGATGAAGCACCGAATAACGAGACTGGATAACGAATTATGAGAGAAAAGGGAGAGAGGAAACTATATGTGAGAGAAAAGAGAGCGAGAGAACCAATCTAGGTGCGGGCGAGGGTTTCGTTATGGTGATTTTATTCAAATTCGATGCCAACAAAGAGTAAAAAAAACATAATTTAAAAAAAGGAGGCAAATCTCATTTTCTCCCATCAATTTGAGTCATTTGTACAAAAACTTCATCGAACCTCAAATCTCAAGATCGATGGTACAAATTTATGCCAGTTGAGTTATGCTCGAGTTGACACATTCTTTTTTATTTTAAACAACATTCCAATGACTAAATAAACAGAATGTTAAAAATCACTTTTAGTCCATAAACTTTCAGTTAAGTAACCGTTTAGTTCTTGAACTTTGATTTGTAACGATTTAGTCTTTATATACTTTCAATTTTGTAACAATTTAGTATTTGAACCTTACTATATAACAATTTAGCCACTGTACTCTATAATTTGTAATAATTTAGTCCCTATTGTATAAACCATTCTTAAAGTTTAATGAGATTTATTGTATAAATAAACCAATAAAATAAATAGAGATTTGATATTTTTACAAAATAAAAAGTGGATATTGTAAAATAATAAAAATTGACATATAATTTTGATGATATTTTTTTTTTTATATTAAAGACTAAATTATTATTATAAATTCAAAAGTATAAAAACTAAATTATCGTACATTAAAATTTAGGAACTAATTTATTACACAATTGAAAACACACAACTAAATGGTTATAAATTAAAATTCAAAGACGAGGTGAGAGACTAGATTATAATTCGGAAAAATTAAGAACCTTACCATCCGAATTCAAGAGCAATAGCGCGTGGGTTGAGAATAATTATTTTCCAATTTAGTTACAAAATTCTCAAAAAGCTTTCCTCAACAGAAGAAGAGTAAAGAGGAACATCTTACCCTGAAGCTTGACCTTCGGAGCTGCCGTCCCTTTTCCGCCACCTTTTCCCTTCCCAACCACCGCTCCACCCACCCTGACCAACCTCCCCACCCCTCAATCTTTCATTTTCTAGGGCACAGATTCCCTCTTCAATGGAAAATTCTCCTCCTTCGCCGCTCCCTCATCCCTCACACGACGGCTCCCACCGTCCCGACGCCGAAATGGACCTCCAACTATCCATCGCTGACGACTCCGCCACCGCTCTCTGGGACTTGGGGGATCTCCTCGACTTTGCTGCGGATGATCAGTTTTCCTTCTCTTTGGAACAGGACAATCTGCCCTCGGCCTCCTCTCATTACCTCGAGATTCAATCCCAGACTGCCCCTTCGAATTCGGAACGAATTCGTAAGCGCGACCCGAGGTTGACCTGCTCGAATTTCTTGGCTGGGCGGGTTCCTTGTGCTTGCCCTGAGATTGACGCGATGCTTGAGGAAGAAGCCGCTGCTGCACCTGGCAAGAAGCGGGCTAGGACGGCGCGTGTTGCTGCTGGTACTGTTAGGTGTCAAGTACCGGGGTGTGAGGTCGATATTAGCGAGCTTAAAGGTTACCATAGAAGGCATAGGGTTTGTCTTCGTTGCGCTAATGCTACTGCCGTTGTGATCGATGAAGAGACTAAAAGATATTGTCAGCAGTGTGGCAAGTAAGTTGAGTTTTTTGTGTTTCGATGTTTGTTGATTTTTTGTTTTTCAGTTCATTTTGAAGTTAATTGTGTTTCTTTTTTCGATGCTTACGTATCAGTTGTTGCTGATTTTGCATCTTGTCCAAGTGATGATGCTACTAGTTTGTGATAGTCAATGGTATTCCATGGTAGTGCGCCTTTTTCTACTTCTCTTCGTTGCATCAAATTTTGTCACGTGATCTTTTCTAACTTTGTTTGCTTCAGTGACATTGTATGCCCTTTAAATTATTTCCTCAATCATGGAAGTACTGATTCTATATGATGCCGAGTGGGTAGTTGCCATTTCCCCCCCTTCCGGTGCATCACGTTTTTATGTCGAAATATCAGTCTTTTGGAGACCCAAAACAATGAATGAAAATTGTCTTTGCTAATGATTCTTGTTTACTTCAATTGCTTGGCAGGTTTCATGTTTTATCTGATTTTGATGAAGGCAAACGGAGTTGTCGAAGAAAATTAGAGCGGCACAACAATCGACGACGTAGGAAACCAGTTGATTCCACAGCTTCTATGGAAAGTGATCGATCAAGCATGCATCTAGAAGATGTTTCTTGCGAAGGTGATGTAGGGAAAGGTAATAATCTAAAACAGCTGGTGTGGCCACAATGTCACAATTGCCGTTCATTGGATTTCTCTCACTGGCACGTATTCTTTCAGATAATATTCTTTTCAACATCCAAACTGATGAAAAGGAGGTAGTGCATTTGGAGTCTGAAGATGGACTGGTAACCTCCACTGTATGTTCAGCTCCTGACCTGCAAAATAATGTGAATAGCGGGTTAACTTTAGTGGCAATGGGTGAAGCTCAAGTGGATGGAGGAAAAGATAATTCTAAATCTCTTGCTTCATCCTATTGTGACAACAAAAGCACATATTCATCAATGGTGAATGCTTTAAAGATTTCCCCTTCCTTTCTATTGTCTGTTCATATGATGACATGGGATGATTCCAAGTCTCTTTGTTATAGTGTCCAACAGGGCGAATATCATTCAAACTTTATGACTGGAATCCTGCAGAGTTCCCTAGAAGACTTCGGCTCCAAGTATTTTCATCTTTACAGTTTAGTACTTAATGAAGAATAATTTTGTTCAGCAAAGATATTAGAATTTGGTTAATTTGTATTTGAATCCATTGCAGATATTTGAATGGTTGGCTAATATGCCCGTTGAGTTGGAGGGATATATTCGGCCTGGTTGCATAATTTTGACTGCATTTGTTGCAATGCCGAAGTTTATGTGGATAAAGGTGATTTTGAGTTGATGGTTTCAAATATAATGTTGGTTGTTATAATTTGGTAGGTTTTTTGCTTTCCTATATTCTGTTGACTGTAATTATCAGTTTATGATCAGGCCTTTTACAGCTTCTGCATATTTGCTCCTACTCATGATTAAGTTGTCTTTAACTGGAATCATTGTCGTCCTCATGGTTCCACGTTTCCTTTGAAAGTTAGTCCTTGAATTTTCTTGAACTAATTAATTTCTCCAACTACTGGCAGTTACTTGAAGATCCCACGACACACGTGCACAATTTTGTAGTTGCACGTGGAAGACCTCTTTGGGGGAGGGGCAGCATGCTTGTTTATTTGAACAACATGATTTTTCGTGCAGTGGAAGGTGTGTCAACAATTTAGCATTTTTTTATTCATCATGTGTATGAGCATGTTTCATGACATTCAGCCATTCTGTTATTTGACTTTTAATACATGGTCTAGGGGTTCCCATCCTCTCTTCTTTTTCTTTCCTTTTCTTTGAGATATTGCTGTAATGAAAGTTCTTAGCTACACTTATTTCTGCCGATGAAAATATAAGAAATATCATTTGCCAGATTTGAGCATATGATAATTTTCTTACTGCATTTCTTCCTCTTTCCTTTATCTTGAGAATCCACACTGCCTTCTTTATTTGTTTGTGGATATTGTTTCAGTTGGGTGGAAGAAGTATGTGGAATATCAACCATCCAACCAGGGTCCTCCTGCCTTGGTGAACACGTTGACTATTAAATTTTAGTCATGAAACACTAGTGCACACCAATCTACAAAAAATAAGATTGCTTTAAGGCTTTAAATTTATCCAGTGACTAGAGATCGAGGCATTCTAGATTATTATTTTTAATAATATCTTGAATATGTTGATTGTTGAATTTTCTTAAAGGTTTTATTTATTTATTCATAATTTCTTGAGAATTTTTTTGTATAATTTGTACAGGGGAAAGTGTATTGAAAATTGAGATGGATATACAGGCTCCAAGACTTCACTATATACATCCTACATGCTTTGAGGCTGGAAAACCCATGGAGTTTGTTGCTTGTGGAAGTCATTTGCGACAACCAAAATTTAGGTATTAAAACAATAGAATTATACTCCATATTTATTTGACCCCAAAAAAGTTCCTGGTTTCCGGTAAAGGGAAAGAGGATTAGCTACTCACTTCTTTTTGGTTATTTGGTTTTATTTCGCAGTTCTTTAAATTTTCCCTTGCTATTCCTGTAGCAACTATCTTGCATTTGTACTGTCTAAAATAATACCAGATAGGAATATACAACGAAGATCAGATGGTAGTGCATGAGAATATTCATCATTCAAGTGCAGAAATGATGGGTTATAATCATCACGCCTCTCTCTTGCATGTACTGATAGATCCGTAAATTGAGGTCATGCATACTTCACATATTAACTTCTATATTCTTTCATCAAGTTTTAAGTTTTGTTTCTATAGAAGACTTTTGAAGGTTTATGTTATATATTTCTTCTTAATAATGTTGCTTACCTAAATTTTAATAAGACGTTTGGTTGCCTCTGTGGTTCAAGGCTTAAGGATTTGGCATCCTCCAAGTCTCCCACTTCTAAAGTATCAGTTGTAGTGAGGTCCAGATGCTTGCATTGTCCGAAAAGATTCTTATTAATCTTTCTTCCAAGTGTTGGGAGATAGCTTTGTTCTTTTGCTGGTGTATTGTATTCCTTACCCATCTAAACCAATGGATATTAATCATATTAGCCTCAAATACATAAGGATATTGTGCTAAGCCAGTTACTAAAGGCCAAATAGATATTGGAAGTGAGGAATTGCATGCTTGTACGTATGTCTGGAAGAAGTTAAATATTCTGTATACTGTGGAGTTTCTGGGGTCCGCTGTATCTATGCTGAAGAAAAGGGTCTTTGACTTGCAGAATAAATTCATGATCTATGCTGAAGAAAGTTACCTATGCTCGCAGGTCTCTTGTATCTTTTGCTGGAAAGTATCTTGCCCACGATCATTCTTTTGTTCTTCCTCATTGTCAAAACGAAGGTGATGCTAAGTGGAGCGACCACCAGTTGTTCAAAATATGTATACCCCACACAGAATACAATCTTTTTGGCCCTGCATTTGTTGAGGTGTGTAGACGTTTTCCATCTCTTGTTCTTTGATTAATTAGTCTCACCTGCCCCGCTATCCTCCTGAGCATAAATAAAGGTAGGTGAAAATAAGTTTTAAGATTCAATTATCTAAATTTATTTTCATGAGATAAATGTTCTCTGAACGATATTTAAATTAACATCTTAACACTGCCTAAAGTTCGTCTCTTATGGGTGTGCATGAGGAGAAAACCAAAGAAAGGAGAAAAAAAAAAAAGAAAAAAGAAAAGTGAAAAAAAAGGAAACATAAACTTCATCAAGTTATTAGAACCAAATTAATTTTAGAAATTTGGTTTGAAAGAATTAAGAGAATCTTTCACAATAAATCTCTTCCTTGGTTAGATTGGTTCAGTAGCTCATCTCTAAGTTTCCACATGGCATTCTCTTTCTAAACAATATGAAGCTCTCTATTCAAGACTTTTATGCCTTTTGGTTTCTTTCCCTTTTTGGGTTTTTAGTACTTTTTGAGCATCAACCTTTTTTTATTATTTCAATAAAAATTTTATTTCCTCTCAAAAAAGGAAAAAAAAAAAGAAAGAAAGAAAGAACCAAATTAATATTAGACTTATTGGCATGGGAATACACTAAGAAATGGAAATATTGATTGTATCCTGTCTTCTAAAAATGTTTTTTCTTATACTTCTCTCATAACTTTTTGTAAATACACTGTAGGTGGAGAATCAGTCAGGCTTGTCAAATTTTATTCCTATACTCATTGGAGATAGCGAAACTTGTTCTGAAATGAAAGCCATTCAGGAGCGGCTTGATATGTCTCTGCTTCTGGAAGCTACTGGTTCTTCACACGATACTTGTGAACATTCTTCACTGAGACAAAAAGTATATTCAGAACTCATGATGGACATATCTTGGTTGCTTAAAAAGCCTTCGTCAGAGCCCGTGCAGCAAATTATGAATTCGTCACAGATTCAAAGATTCACACGTTTGTTGAAATTTTTGATATGCAATGACTCAACTGTCATTTTAGGGAGAGTCTTAGAACATCTTAAGATTGTCATGGACAATGTAGAATCAAATGTGGCAGTGAATGGCTTCAGTTGTCCCGATTTAAGGTGTTTTGAGAAATATTTGGATTATGCAAGAGATGTTCTTCAACTGAATCTTCGTAAAACTGGGAATTCGGTGCTACAGTTAGGATTTCTTAAGCCTAAAGGGGGCCGTGTTTCTCAAAGCTGCTCCAAGAACAAATTGGTTTCAGTCGTTCCCAGGACTGGACTGGTAAGAGTTTCGATATTTTCTGTGGGGTTTCTAATATTGAATTTGTTTTTCATTCTTACTTGAAATTTTCGGATAATAATTTATTTTTGGATGAGTAAGGGAGAACTTCTATCCTAAGCATAGAACCAAGTACGAGTAGAACAACTAACCAAGAGTGTTAAAGTTCCTCGAATTGGCATTTGATAAAAAAAAGGAAACATAGATATTGAAGACATTTATCAATCCAACTCGAAAGACAAACTCTAAGGTGGTGCTCTCTTAGTATCGTTTATTAAAAAAAAAAAAAAAGGTAGTGCTCTTTTAGATCTCCTCATCATTAGAATGTTTAAGAGAATATGAGGCTTTTTTTTCCCCCTCCCCTGCCGAACTGCACAATCCTTAAAGGCATTCAACAGACTTTATAGATTAAATGAATGGATCATTTCTTGGATTGTCTCGTATACCTCAAAGATAATTCATAATTGTATCATTTGCATGGGATGGGTGATTTTGATTTTGGTAGATCCTACTTTTAGGCAATTAAGAAGTCTACTATAGAAATCACTATTCAATTGATGACTGTGACTGTCCACTTCTAAGATGAAGAGAAAAATGGAGATGGTCCCCTGGTTGCAAAAACCTCTTAAGAATGAGAGAGAATTCTGCCTTGGTCTTCCAATATTACAAGATCAAAGCTAGTTTAGAGATTTTTATGCCCTGGGCTTGGGCTTTTAAAGTATTTAATATTAGCAATTCACAGTTAAAGGGCATGCGACTATTAATTTTAGACCATGTTGTAGGGAGGTGGTGATTGGTTATGGATGTTATTTCCCTCCCCCTAAATTCTATTTTCTTAGGTCTTTTGCTCGTCGAGTAGTTTAGGTCTGACTTCACTTTTGCATTCTTTTAGAGACTCTTCTTTCTTGAGAAAAAATTGCCCTTGACAAAATTTTATACTGGTCCTTTACCACTTTAATCACCCCGAAAATTTGCGCTCTTAGATACTCTCCTAGAACAGTATTTGAATCCTATTCTGAACTTGAAACATGACCTGTACATGTTTGTTTAAGGAGCTGAATGACTATAATATTCATCATGGATCTTTCACCGGAATGGTTCGTTCATATTTCTCTGTTTTTGTCTTTACCTGCAGGAAATGGAGTCGAGAGAAAGTGGACATTTTCAAGCAGTGGCAGGTTCAACTTCCATTGGTAGTGTGGAAACAATACCCCTTGTAAACGAAAAGCTCGGCGAGAAAATGACGGTTCAAGGACATTCAAGAAAGTCATGTGGTCTTCTATTCTCAGGGGCTCTTTTTAGACGTCAGACAACATTATTTGCAGTTACCTTCGTTGCTGTTTGTTTCGGAATATGTGCAGCTTTAGTTCATTCTCACAAGGTCGGCGAGTTTGCTATTACAATCCGCAGATGCTTGATCGTTAAGTTGTAGGCACAAGAAGTATCTAAACTTGAAAAAGCAGTTCAACTCTTCTGATCCATTTATTTGTTCCACTGAAAATTAATTCAAGAACAATTTGTGGCGCCTCTAGTCACCAGCAAATGTGAAATGGATGCCATGACAAAATCTTGGTCTCATAGCCAAGCCAAGAGGTTATCATAGTTTTGTTGTGTTTAGAGCGAGAGCCTGTTTGATGCTGCTGATGATTTATCGTTCTACGTCTGTCTGGTTGGCCGATTGGAATTTCCTGGTAGCAAAATGGAGTTCGAAGTCGGTTTTTGGTCGCTCTGGATGCAGGATTCCTAACTTTTGTACATTTGTATCTCACCTGAAGTAAGTTAAAGCAGATGCTGGACCAATGTGTTGTAATAATTTCCAGGTTTCATGGCTAACAATGAATTCCTTATTCATCAAAAGTCAGACTACTACGCTTTCAATTCTTTCGAAATCGATATTTCTACCTGTATTATCAAACTCCATTTTTTTTAACAAATGGTTGAAAATTATCGTTGAGCTATGTTTATGACAGTTTAGCTCTCTTTAACATGGTATGTTAAAAGCAAATGGATAATGTTCAGAATTTCTCGACGTTCTCCTTTTAGCTTGAGGCCTCAAAACTTCTAGGGTAATGGAGAAATCATTTTGTAGTTTCTAAGATTATGAAAAGGATGGTTTGAAGCTCAATGAAAATATCAATTAAATATTATAAGTTGTAGATTTTCCACGATAATCACAAAATCCGGGCAAATTTAAAGTTCAAAAGTCCTTGAAAGAGGTTCTGGCTTTTCTTTTTAAAACTAAGTTTTGAGGTCAAAAGATATTAGTTCAGGAAAATTATTTAAATAAAAAATTAGGATAAATTCTAAGTTTAGTGTGTTGATTTGATCAATAGGTATGTGGACTTTTATATTTGGTTAAATGTATCTAATGCCTTTAAATATTCAATTTTGCGTAAAGTACGTTTCTAAAACTTTAATTCTTTTACCTATCTCAACTTATCTGATGTTTTTTAAAATTCATGGATTACTAAGCTTAAAATCGAAACTTTAGGACTCGTTTGATAACGTTCTTGTTTCTTGTTTTTCGTTTCTTATTTTTTAAGAACTAGAAATAGGAATATATTTACTAAATATTTTTGTTTTTTATTTTTTTGAAAAAAGAAATAAAAACAAAAACTTGTTTGATAATCATTTCCTTGCTTTTTATTTCTTATATTCTCCTTATATTTTACTTTTTTCGGAGTTTAAATTTTTTCATTTTCAAAGTTTAAATATAATTTAATTATGTAAAATAAAAATATAAAACATGCATTAAAATATAAAAAAAATAATTATAAAACATTTACATTATCAAATGCAAATGATAATTATAAAAAATCTACATTATCAAATATGAATAAGTCTTAATGCAAAATTAACAATAATACAGTTATTGTTTTATTTTTCCAAATGTTTCTCAAATTTGATATGCAACATTATTTTTCACTTAAGTCATTCGTCTTAAATAATGTCGACTCAAATCTAAGTCAATTATATTATTGTATAAATGTTGTGGTTGTAAAATATTGAAGTTAAGCTAAATAAATGTTTTACAAATTCTGGTAAACTTCAAATGTAGTAAAATATAAAATTAAAATAATGTATAAACATGCATATTACAAAATTTAAAATAAGAAAAAATTAACACATATTTTGATTGAAAATTTGAAAATTAAAAATTAAAATAATATATAAATCTAAACATGTGAAAATTTTAAAATGCAAAATTAAAATAAAATATAAATATAGGAAAATAATATATAAATATGTATATTGTAAAACTTAAAACTTAAAAATATTAAAATAAAAAATTAATATATATATTTTCAAAATTTGAAAATTAAAAAAATATATAGATCTAAATATTGGATAATTTTAAAATTTAAAATTAAAATAAAGTATAAATATAACAACATTTATTTTTTTTTAAATAGTCAAATTAATAAAGAAAATTAATAAAATATAAAAGATGCAAATAAAATAAAAGAAATATGAAATAAATAAAATAAAAACGCCTTAATTGGGATTTAAACACACAATCAAGAGGTGGAAATGATGGTTTGGGCATGCATATCTACCAACTATGAATGATGATTTTTGATACATAAGGAAACGACTTTTATAAAAAGAGAAATGAAATTATAAGAAATTACTTTTTGTTGTTTCTCAAATTTGTCCATATTTCTAAAAACGTTTCTTGAAATTTAGAAACAAGAAACAGGATGAGTTATCAAACAAGTCTATTTCTAAAAAAATAAGAAATGAAAACGTTATCAAACGAGTTCTTATAATCTTTAAACATCAATTTTATATCTAATTAATCTGTTAAGTAAGAAAAAGTCGAATATGTTAAAGAACCAATGATCATTCAAGTACTTATTATATATAAAATTAGAAATTATTTCTTAATTTTTAAACTAAACTTATAATTTGTTCACAAAACTAAAGTTGAATTCAAAAGAGATCTGATTTATTGGCTTAAGATGCCAACAGAAAAGGCCAAAATTTTCCTTTTTTTTTTTTTGTTTGTTTTATTAGTGAGCTGTTTTGGGATCTGAAACAGAAGAAAAAGAAAAACAAGGAGCTAAATGATGAAGTTGGGTCATTTTCTAATTATATCATTCTGACTCAGATCCTAATCAAAATTCATATCATACAATAAGTTGGACAAATTGCAACCAACCACCTTGTCTTTCCCCTATTTTCTTCTCATCTCTTTTCAAAAGGCCATTTCTAGCCAAACCTACTATTAATTATATCATTTTAAAAGTTAATGAGTTAGTTATCTTGCCGAACTTACGATAAAAAGAGTGATTCAAATAATCTGTCAATCTGAGTATAACTATGAACATGAGGTTTCATCTCAAAACAATTGACTGATCGTGCCTATTTAAATTCACTATTCTTGGATTGGAATTAACTGAATACCCATTTGAGCTATACATGAGCTTTGATACCTTATCGAAAAAAAATATAAGGTTTCATTTCAAAATTAGTTGAAAATGAGAGAAGTGAACGATATATATATATATATTTGATTGTAAGGTCTCCCTATCTTTATATTGTCACACATAAGTCAATCATTTACCATTTTAAAAGTTGAAGGTTTGATTTCTGTACCTAACTTAAAAAAAGTGGTTCAAATATTTATATTTAAAAATAATAAAATAAAATATGTGCATTTTATACATCATATTAGTGAAATTATGTTTTGAGATTTCATATCTTGACTTTAGTTTTTATTTTATTTTATTTTATTTTTAAATGAATGTTATGATATTTAAGTTTACTCTTATATATTTTTTCAAAGCAAGTTTACTCTTTTGTAGAATGGGGTTGATGCACTCCAATCATTCAAGAATTTTAATTTTTTTTTCTTTAAACTCTAAACTTTTATCTTCACTATATCTATATCCTTTATTTTAAGGAGTCATAGCAATAATGACTTGACAAAAACCTTTTTTTTTCTTACTGAAATATTTGACATTACTAAATATATTGACTATTATACATTTTAGGTCAAATATATTAATATATTATTTTTAATTAATTTGCAGTCAGAAATTAGGTCTAAGTAAAGAACACATTTATTATTCATATTATTTCAAAAATAAAAGAGAAAAAACAATATTTTCATGATTTCATCTCCAAGTAAATAGAAAAATTCTAGCTCATTTAAGATGAGTCTACACCTACTATTAACCGAAAGAGGAACGAGAATTCCTCTACAAATTTTTTGACATGTCATGTAAGGAAGATCAACATTCAGATGTTTGAATTGAAAAACATTCTCCACAGATGAAAATAGTTATGTCGAGAGATATGTTGTTCCTTTAATTTTGTTTTTGTTTAACTAAAAAAACTAACTAGTAAAATATTGGTCGAGATTTATAAAGATCATCGAACTTTAAATTTTGTATCCAACAATTTTCTAAGGTCCGTTTGGTAACTATTTAGTTTTTTAAAATTAAGACTATATATACTACTTCTACTTCCAAATTTCTCTCTTTGTTATCTACTTTTTACTTATGGTTTAAAAAATCAAGCTAAAATTTGAAAACTAAACAAGTTTTTAAATTTTTGTTTTTGCTTTTGAAATTTGGTTAAGAATTCAAAAATTGTACTTAAGAAAAATGCAAATCACTATAAAAAAAATAGGTAGAAAATAGGCTTAATTTTTTTTAAAAAAACAAAATGGTTACTAAACAAGATCTAAAATTTTCAAGTACAGGACCATAAAGATATTTTAACCTCAAAATAGTTAACACTGAACAAACTCCAAAATAAAATGATCAAAATAATATTTTAACCTTAAAATAATTATAAGATAGGTGGTTTGATGCCTATGACTTAAACTAATTATTTTAAGTTAAATAAATTAATAAATAAATAACAACAAAACAAGGTTGTTAGAAACAAATAAAACTCACATTATATGAAATGAATATTCATCAAATTGGAGACGCGGCTGCCGCCAACCTTAACCATCGAACTTTAATTAATTTAATTTCATTTGATTCATAGAAACAAAAGGAAAATTATATATATATATATATATAATTTTAACATTTTTTTTTTAAGTTGTGATACTTATAGTTTTTAAAATTTTTTTTTTTATTAATGATGATTTATAACACCATTTTAAAGTAAGAGGTTGTGTGTTCAAATTTTTCTTATGTAGTTCATTATTTATGAGTGATAAATATTAAAATTAGTCAATAATAAACTTACACGACATAATATTTAATAAATTGAAAAGAGAAAAAAAAGATCATCTAACTAAAAATGGTCAAAATTTCAATTGAAGTTTGGAATACAAATTAGAAACATATTAAGGTTAAAATACAAAAAATATCATTGAACTTTACCCTTTTAAAAAAATTCATATTCTTTTAAAATTTCAATATTATCTTTTAACTTTTTGTTAACTATTACTAAAATAGATTTTTTTTTTTTTAAATGAATGTGGCGATGATCTATAATGATATAAGTGGTGTCGGTAGCTCAATTATCGTTCCATGTTAATCCATACTAATTGAAATTAATTTTTTTTCCTAATATTCTAATTACAATTATTTTTTTTATTGTAATTTACAACCCAAATATAGTATGTGATGTCATTTCAAAATAATAATAATAATAACAAAATAAAGGTATGAGATTGATATTTTGCTCTTTCATAAATCCCATCCAACGTCAGATACAGCCAATCTTCACATGGTATAGTTTTCTTATTATTATTATTTTCCTTTTTTATTAATATTTTTGTACAAAAGAACAAACAAACCACAAATATAGACATGATTGATAGAGAATTTGAAAACAATGGATTTAATAAAAATATAATTGTATTTCGTGTTTTTAGATATGTGTTTGGTTGTATGTTTAGAAATTGAATTCTAATTTAAATAATTGTTTTAAATGTGTTTGATACTATATTTTTATGAATCATAAAACTAGCGGTAACCCACTAAATTTGTTGACATTAAACTATATAATTTATGAATATGATTTATGTTAAAAATAGGGAAATTATTTTAAATAATAAAACTACTAAAAATATTTACAAATAATAGCAAAATATCACAGTTTATCTACTATATGCCTATCATAGACATAGATAGACACATATAGTTGTCTATCACGGTCGCGGTCTATCGTAGATAGATAGTAAACGTTTGCTATATTTGTAACTATTTTGATTTATTTTTCTATATTTGAAAACAACCCTAAAAGATATAATTTATAATATATTACATAATGCATATATATATATATATATATATATTTAAAAATATAAATTGAGTTTATAACATGACATATTGCGTTTCTAAATGTTTTTATCTTTATTTAATATGATTCTACATTTTAAAATTTAAAATTTAAACTTTGGATACAATAAAAGCATAAAAAATGTTATTTTTAAAATTTGTATTGTTTGGATCACAGTACAAATATTTGCTGAATCCAATAAATCTGAAAACACAAAATAAAATTCAAATTCTCAACCAAATAAGCCCATAGTTTTTGGATTCAAAGGTTAGAGTGCCACTTGCAATTGGTCATTTTACTTTTTTTCCTTTTTAGAAAAATGCAAACAAATACTATAAATCCATTTTAACACGTTTTAATAGCTTTAATATTTGTGTGCAAATCTCTTCTTAATTTAAATCGAGAGCTCTTCAAATTTCCATAAGCTTTGAGATTGAGAGAGAACAAAAAGAAAAAAGAAAAAAGATCATATCTTTATGATATATGGCTATTGAGGAGTGGAAGAAAATAGAAAATGGAGGTGATCATGGAAACTTGGAGAACCAATTATTGTTGAAAAGAGAGGAAGGATTAGAAGAAGAAGAAGCTTCTTCAAGAAATTATGAAAATGGAAGAACCAATCTTATGGTTTATCTTAGTACCTTTGTTGCTGTTTGTGGTTCATTTCAATTCGGATCATGTGTAAGCCTAAACTCTCATCTTCTCTTTCTCGTTTTCGTTTTGGTTTTTATGCACTTCCATTCTAGCTTCTCAACTTTTGAGTTCGTTTCATTTTGAGTCTCTAGATTTTCGAAATGTTGGATCATGTGTGTAAATTCAAGCTTTAAACTCTCTTCTCTTTCCCGCTTTCATTTAGAATTCTACGCTTTTTTTTTTTTTGTTGGTTCTATCAACTTTTGAAATTACTGATGATCACCTATGTAAGGGTATAATATATGTCATACGAGTTTACTTGACACCTAAATATTGTAGGGTCAGATGAGTTGTTTTGTGAGATTAATTGAAGTGCGTGTAAAAGTCGGTTCGAACAATCATGGACATAAAAAAAAAAGTCACTGTTGAGTTTGTTCCATTTCGAATCTTTAGGGTTTTTTTAATTTTTTTTTTTATTTTTATTGAAAGGTTTGTTTTAAACCCTTTACTTTTAAAATCAACTAATTTAATTTCCTACTCGTTATATTATTTTGCTTAGGTAATATAGCTAGTTCTCACATGTGTGGTTTCTGGTATAAGAAAAAGAAAAACCAAAAACAAAACAAAAAAAGCAAAAAAAAGAAGAAAAAAAATAAAAAGAGTTAATAAGGACTAAAATAGATATTGTTTAGAATTGATTACTATAATATTTATGAGTCCACGAATCAACATAGGATGAATGAATTTTTCTATTTATCAAGAATTTTACATTTAACTATATGTTATAAATTGTATGTATTAAGTTAATTGGTCAATTAAGTGTTGACTTGAGCATCGTTCAATTGATTTCAAGACGATCATTGGAAATAAAAGAGAAATAATATGACTATGCGTTGTGGAGAAAATATTGGAAGAAGCAACCACAATATAAGAAATAGTCTTACACTATTGAATTTATATGAGGAAAAAAATAGAAATGAGTTTAAAAACTAGTTTAGTTATATTTTGTTAGGCAACATTTTTTTTAATTACTTCAACCTTGTACAATTTTGAATTTCTAACCATGAGTAAAGTAATAAAATTTTGGGAGGCAAAGTAATGCATCTACTAATTAAGTTATTGTATGAAAAATGAGATTTTTGCCCCCACCCAACATATGCTTAAAACAATAATAATAATAATATTAAATTACAAATTTAATCTCTATAATTTGAAGAAAGTTATAATTTAACCCCTATAATTTGATTATATCTCATAAATAATTACTATATTTTGATAAAATCCTCTTAAATAGTCTTTATCCTATGGACTATAGGGATTAAGTTCTAATTACAAACTAATTAGACTAAATTATAATTTTATCCAAACCAAAGGAATTTGTGGTTTAACCTAATAATAATAATAATAATAATAATAATAATAATAATTTTGGTGTAGCCACTAACCAAAAATCTATATTTATTTCGATTTTAAGTAGGTCAGAGGTAGAAGGCTTGAAACTTGCAAAGCCCAGTTACCGGCCCACAGTTTACTTGGGGCCCAAGTAATTAAATTCCCACATGTTTAATTAACTTGTAATATTAAAAATAAAAATCGTAATAAATACGAGAAAAAAGATTTTACCAATAGTTTAAAATATCATTTTAATACTTGTATTTTAGATTTCATTCTATTTTAATATTTTATTTGTAGGTGTTCTATACTTCAAATAAATATTTTAAAAAAATTTATTGTTAATTTAAAATTAACTTTATTGAATTTGAGAAAACAATAATACTTCAAGGTCTTTTTAAATATAAAAAAATATTACACTTTATAGCAAAAAAAATTAGAACTTTTTCTATTAAATGTGAATATTTTTTAGATTTTTCTATTTATAAGAATTTCTTTAGTAATAATAACATTTAGAATAGATACAATTTTTTCCAAGAGTTATGGAGAAAAGAATAAAAAAAAATATATATATTTTTAATTTTTAAAGAGGTCAACAAAACTATTGATAGAAATTTTAAACTTAAAAATCGGGATCAAATTTAAACATTCGAAAATATATGTACTAAAATAAAATAAAATTTAAAGTATTAGGACAATTAAAATGACATTTTTACCTAACCGTAATAACTGTCCCAAACAAACTCAAGGAATCAAAACATATATATAAAATGATTGAAATTTGAATTGTTGGTAAATTTTTATGATATGTTTTAAAATTGAATATTTATGGGTGTCCAGGTGGGATATTCAGCACCAGCTCAGGCAGCAATAAGGGAAGATCTTCATTTGTCTCTATCTGAGGTTGTTTGGTTTGTTGTTGTTTATTTTTTATTTTTTATTTATTTTTTTAATTCTTGATGAAATCAAATATAATACTAAATTAAGCTTGAATAATTAATGATAATTAAAATGGACAGTATTCTATGTTTGGATCTATACTTACCATTGGAGCAATGTTTGGAGCTGTAACAAGTGGGAGAATTGCTGATTATATTGGTCGTAAAGGGGTGAGTATAAATTTTACATTTAAAAAAAAAAAAGAAAAAAAATTGAATTTAGTTCGATAGAAAAATTGAATTTACTTAGACAAATGTGTGTGTTTTTTAGAGAGACTAGATTTTTTTTTCCAAAAAAAAAAAATCAATAACAAATTTCTAAATAAGTTAAATTATCACGTAATTATTTTATTTTTTAAAATTAAGTCTATGGATATTACTTTCTCCTTCAAATTTCTTTCTTTGTTATCTATTTTTACCAATGGTTTTAAAAACCCAACCTAAATTTTGAGAACTAAAAAAAGTAGTTTTCAAAACCATTATACTTAAAAAAAATGTAAATTATTGAAAGAAATGTGAATGAAATAAGTTTAATTTAAAAAAATAAAAATAAAAAACAAAATGGTTACCAAATAGGTCTATAAATTTAGTTTTTAGACTTTTAAATTTGTATTAAATAAGTTTAAAAATTTTAAAAAGTATTTAACAGATCATCAAACTTTTAATTTTGTGTAAAATAGGTTTACGAACTCTAAAATTTTTTAATAAATCTCTAAATTTTCAAATTTATGTATAACAAGTTCAAATAGTTTTCAATTTAACATATAGGTAGGTATTTTTCCTTGAATTATATTCAACATTTTTTACCATCCATGAATTTATTCGATAAATATTAAATTGAAAATTTAGTTTTCTATTAAACACAAAGTTTAATTTTATGTCTAATAGATTTGTTTATCTTTTTTAAAAAATGTTAAAATATGTCCATTGTCTTGGACCTTTTAGAAACAAATTTGAAAGTGCAAAAACTTGTTTGGAATTCTTAAAGTTCAAATACCAAATATACACAAATTCGTGAATTCAAAAGTTAAACAAGTTTGAAATGATACATGGAACAAAATGAATATTTTAAAAGTATGAGGACTAGAATGAATCAAAATTAAAAGTATGAGAATCAAAATAAACATTTCAAAAGTATATGGATCAAAATAAACCGAGATAAAAAATATAGGAACCAAAATAATAATTTTAAAAAAAAATTTAGAGACCAAATAGACAAAAACTTAACAATTTATTTAACTTTTTCTTTTTATTCTTCAAAAGTTGCTTTTGTTGGAAAATGTTTCTTAATTGGATGAAAATGGTCCAACACAAATTTTAAAAAGTAAGATCTTATTTGATAACGATTTCCTTTATAGTTTTTAAATTTGCAATTCATGCTTTTTTTTTTTTTTTTTCTCCCAACTTATTTATTAAAATATTGATAGTAGTAGTTAAGATAACGAAACAAATACAAATAAATCTATAAAAAATGTAATGCCTATAAATTTAATTTTAAAAAACAAAATTCAATTATGAAATGGTTATTTCAAAAAGGTGTAAATAATTATCATAAAGTATCTAGTTTTTTGTTTTGTTTTGTTTTTCTTTGAATTTCTCTCTGTTTCATGGCTAGCAGGCAATGAGAATGTCAGCTTGTTTCTGCATGCTTGGATGGATAGCAATCTACCTTTCAAAGGTATGTTTCCTTTATTTTTTTCTTAAAAAATTATGATTTTTTTTTAAAATAATCAAATCGTTAACTTTTAAAATGATAATTGATACTTTATCCACTGAACTATGTTCGATACAAGAATTTAAATATTCCAAAATTTTCATACATTTTCTTCCATGGAATTTTTACACATTTATAAATTGGTTCTTGAACTTATATGGTTGAATTCAACCTTTAAAATTTCAAATTTGGTCTTCAAACATTGATTAAATTTCAGTTTTTGTTTGTATGATAATGGTAACTATTGATATGATCATATGTTACAACATATTCAATTAAGACAAAAGATTATTGGTTGGTTATTTGTATTAGGAATCTCTATCATTGGACATTGGGAGGCTATTCACAGGATATGGCATTGGAGTCTTCTCCTATGTGGTTAAAAATATATATATATATATATATATATTTTTTGTTTTCCCTTATTCAAATGAATCATACTTTGAATCCTAACCCAATGTGACCAAACATGTAGGTCCCAATATTTATTGCTGAAATAGCCCCGAAAAATCTTCGAGGAGGCCTTACGACGCTAAATCAGGTGTGAAGATCAAATCTATATTCAAAAAGTTAAAAAAACATCCAACAGATAGGAAAAGATAACAATATTTGCATTGTTACAATAGACAAGATTTTAAAGTAAAACCGTATCGACTTAGAAAATATGTAATTTAATATAATATTTCATCTAAACATTGTTGGTTTTATTATTATTTTTTGGAATTTACTTGCATTTTTTTTATTGGAATTTACGTGTTATGCAGCTATTGATTGTTACTGGTGCATCAGTTGCTTTCTTATTTGGAACTGTTGTAACATGGAGAACACTTGCTCTCATAGGTAAAATTTACATTCTTGATTATTAATGTTATTATGCTTTGACTTATACGGGCCTATTAGATAACGGTTTGTTACTAGTTTTTTGTTTTTCGTTTGTAAAAAATAGAAAACATTTAGTAAATGTTTATAATCCTTGTTTCGTAATTTTTAGAATGCTTTCAAAATATTGTGAAAGTTTTCGAAAACAACATGTTTTTAATTTTTTTTTTTCCTTCAAAATATAAATAAAAGGATTATTGAATAATTTTTTTATTTACAAAATACATCATAAATATCTAAACGTAAATATAGTATAAATTTTTTCATTAGTTTTACAAACTCATTTTCATGTAACATTTTTACATTTTTAGCAAAAAAAAATTATGTACTCTCATTTTGACTTTGAATTAAGTGCTTATGAAAAATTTAAATGGAGGGACTAAATTGATATTATGGGTTTAATTTTGTAGGACTTATACCTTGCATTACCCTTCATGTGGGTCTGTTTTTTGTTCCTGAGTCCCCAAGATGGCTTGTAAGTTTCTTTTTTCCCTTTCTTTAATTTTTTTTCTTTCTTTTTTGTTTTTTCTCTTTCACTTTGTGAGTTTGTATTATAATTTATAGGCAAAGGTTGGGCATGAGAAGGAGTTTCTAAGTGCATTGCAGAGACTTAGAGGCAAAAATGCTAATATTTCAGCAGAAGCTAATGAGATTCAAGTACTTCTCTCTCTCTTTAGTATTTTTTTTTTTTAATTTGTACCTATTTAATTCCTATATTGTAAAAATATTGTTTAATATAATTTAGTTGACTAAGAGCTATATGTGTTTATAAACTACAAATATATCAGGAAAATTGTTTAAAATGCTAAAATATTGAAAGTATTTTTAAATATAATAAAGTGTCACAGTCTATAATGATAAATATTGATAGATATCTATTAATGTCTTTGAGCGATAAATGATAGTAGCCCATCAATATTTATCACTTATAGACGGTGATATTTTTCTATATTTGTAAATATTTTAGTTCAATTTTTCTATATTTGAAAACAATCTTATATACTAAGTCTTTAACATAATAAAAGTCAGTTAATATTGATCGAATTTTTGATAAATTATTGAATATTTTCTTTATTTTCTTAAGAATATGAAAACCATAGTATTCCAATTATAGTTTTCAAAAACCAAAAATAAAAAATGGCCAAAGTTTCTCTGTTATGGTAACCATATCGAAACATCCTCAAAGCTTTATTTTAAACTTTTTTTTTTCATGAAACTAAGAAATTTGATATATATATATATATTATGTACAGAATTAATTAACATTTTTTCTTTCATGAACTGACAAATTTGATGTATATATTTTTTATTCACAGATTTATATTGAAACTATGCAAAGTCTCCCCAAAGTCAAGTTGGTTGATTTGTTTCAGAGCATATACATTCGCCCTTTGATTGTAAGTAATTAATATCTTATATTTATCACCAAAAAAAAAAAAAAACCCATATCTTATAAATTCTATAAAATCCCATCTTTCCTTTTTTATTTGTTAAATTATGAATTCAATTCATGTTCTATGAGCATGTGGTAAATATTTGATCAAAATTCGTACTCCGAAAATGTCATCAAGTGCTAATAATTTTTTTTAGAACAATAAAATAAGGGTAGTAATTTTTACTGTTGAAAATATTTTTAAATATTTTAAGCAATCTATCACGAATAGATAATGATATTTTAATATATTTGTAAATAACTTGATTCATAAACCTAACAACCCATCAAGTAAGCTATTAGATTTTTTAAAAAAATAATCTATTAGATTAATTTTGATTGAATTGGATATAATTACATAACCCAAACTTTTAAAAAGGTTAAAGAAATTTAAAACTTAATGGTATCTTAATCATAAACATAATATCTGAAAACATAATAGACTTAAATTATAAAAATACTTTTAAACATGGTCATTTGTTTTAAAAAATATCTTAGAAATTTCAATAATTATAATATTATTAACTTTCGTAAACAACTTTTAAAATTATCATTGGGAGTAGAATTTCAGCAAAAATAAAAAAAAACTTAAAATGATATGATGATTCAAATTTTCATTATAAGTCAATGTCAGCGTGTATCCTTTAATATCTCAATTTTCTTTTGAAATTCTTAAAATAACCTACTCTAAAAAATAGATTTGCAACATATGTGAAAGTTTGGAGGTAATATAATAGTTTGTGAAAACATATGGTTAGTTTTGAAATAAATAATAAATTTCAAAAGTATATTTTTTTTAATTAATTAACCAACCGAATATAACATTTTACCCATTTTTCGTTGACTTTTGTGTTTTGACGGCAGATTGGGGTGGGATTGATGGTGTTCCAGCAATTTGGAGGGATCAATGGAATAGGTTTCTTTGCAAGTGAAACCTTCGCCTCAGCGGGTATCTTAACAAAAAAATTATCAGGGTTATTTAGACCTAACTCAACCATTTATATGTACATAATTATTTTAAATAGTAAAATTATTAAAAATATTTTTAAATATAACAAAATTTCACGAAAAACATTTTCAAGTATAGATATTTATCGTGATCTATAACGATCTATCACTAATAGTAATGAATAATGATATTTTACCATATTTGTAAGTAAATTGACTTATTTTCTTTTAGTTTGGGGTTAAATTTACTTTAATTTTTGTGTGAAATTGCAGGTCCATCAGCAGGCAAAATTGGAACAATTGCTTATGCTTGTATTCAGGTACTTAAAAACTATCACACAAAACCCTAATTTTGGTTTGATTTTTTTTTTCTTGAAATTAATTTCAATAATTAATTAACCATATAAAACTGACTCTCATTCAGGTTCCAATTACTGTTGCTGGTGTAATATTAATGGACAAATCAGGAAGAAGGCCACTTATTATGGTAAATTTCCCATCCTAATATCACTGTGTTATCATTTAAAACTCTTGAGATAAATTAAAAGATTAATAGAATAATAGAACAATACATAAATATCAATGATAAAGAAGTCTTTTGTTGACTTTTCTAACTTTGACTCTATGAAAGTTACCATGGTTAGGTTAACCCTTTTGATTATTATGTCCAAACTAACTTTAGTTAAATATTTTGATTTGAAAGTGGATACCAAGGTCAAACTACCATAAATAATCGTATGATTCTCTCCTCTTGACTTGATATTTGTTACTTGATTTGAAATAGATTAACACACACACAAAAAAAAAAAAAAAAAAAACCTTTTTGGTCCTTAACTTTTGGATCTAGTTTTTATTTGATCCACAGATTTTAAAATGTTATACATTTGGTTTAAGTTTTGAGTTTGATTTTAATTTAATCCATCGGTTTCAAAATGTTACCATTTTACCTTTGACATTTGAGTTTTACTTCAATTTAGTTCCTATATTTCAAGATTTACATTTTTAACCTCAATTATCTACTTAATACTCATTTTTCATCTTTAATATTAGGTTATATTAATAAATTAAAAATCATTAAAAGATTTATAGTTGATTAACTTTTACAAATTTTTCACTTTAAAATTAAATTTAAAAGTTCACTTCATAATTACTTTTAATTAATAAATAGAAATTAATGTTAATGATTATAAATGAATATTTAGTAAAAAAGTGAGGTTAAAAATGTAAAATCTTGAAGTTAATGAACTAAATTGAAATAAAACTTAAAACCTAAGGACAAAATTTGTAACATTTTAAAATCTAGAGACTAAATAGAAATTAAACCTAAAACTTAGGAAATAAAAAGAGGTATTTTCTCAAAAAAAAAAAAAAAAAAATCTTACGATAAAAAAGACTGGCTATTTGTTTTTATTTGGACGAAGTCATTGGTGTCAATTTCAACTTATCTCAATTGATTAAGACACATTACATTAATAGTTGAAAAAATTATTTTTGACAAGGTTCAAATAACCATCTCCGGATACAAAATATAGGCTTCAAATCTCTACCCTAATTACATGTTGGAAAAATTATTTTAACGAGGTTGCCACAATATAGTTGTCTTTTAATAACCATTAGATGTGAATTTGGAAATCTCTGTATGCTCTTAATAACTACTAGATACAAATTTGAAGTACTTTTACGGTTTTTTTTTTTCATACGTCTAGCGATATAAAACTGTCACCCAATTTTCTCACTCAAATATAAGTAAGATTTTACTCGAGATTGTTGGGAAGGGTCTAAAATGGCCAATGATATAAAGAATATATTTAACAATCACTACCATCCATCAAAATCTAATAAAAGAAATGCATGTAAATTAAGATTGAATTTTGTTTTTGAAGGTGTCTGCAGCTGGGACTTCTCTTGGTTGCTTTCTTGCAGGGGCTTCTTTCTTTCTCAAGGCAAGTGAATTCAAAATCTTGCATTACACAAACAACCCAATCTTTCATTACACATGAATAACCATTCTTTCTTCTACCTCCATTCTTAATTTTAGGGCCATGGTTTACTACTCGATTTCGTGCCCATGCTCGTTGTCGGCGGTGTGCTGGTACACGATTATGTTCCTTTTAACTAATTTTTTCTAAACAAAGATTAAATATCGATATTGATCGAAATATCGAGTTTTTCATATTCATGAAAAAAATCGAGTGTCGAGCTATTATAGAATAGTGAAATTGTAAAAAATAACACGTTTAAGTTTTTATCTTACAAAACTAGCATTTTTTTTTTTAAAATTCGTAAAAATAATTTTTCTTGATCAATCTCGGATGAAATCGACCACGAGATTTTAGTTGAAAAATCATATTTTTCCAACTTATTGATTATTTGAGGCTTTCTTGGTACATCTCGCTAAATTATATACTGAGATTATGTACCTTTTTGGTGTTAATCTTGAGCAAAATAACACTGAAAGAAATTTCGGGCATAATTAATACCAAATTTCTTATATGTGAGCTTTCTTGGTAGAATCTCGGGCAGGATTAACCGAGATTCAGTATATATCCTAGATCTTATCCAATTTTTCAAAAATTTTCATCTTTCACAAAATTTAAAAATGTTGAATCAATTTGGAAGATCTATTTTGATAATTGAAAAACCCATTTGGAATTTGAAAAATCCATATAATTGTGGAAACATAAATTATGCTAAAGATTTGAAAATTACATAATAATTTGATATAATATTTACTAAACATAACTATAAAATTTGAAAATAATATAAGATTTGGTATAAGATCTAGGAAGATTACATAAAAAAAATTAATCAGGCTATGTATTGAGAAGGCCCAAAATAATTTATAAGTTAGAAAAAATTGATTTTTAACTAATTCTTGATGATTGATGTTGCCCAAGATAGATTGAGAAAAATTATTTTTACGAATTTTACAAAAGAAAACTAAACGTACTATTTTTTACCATTTTCAATATCATAATTACTCGTATTTATATTTATATCATCGATATTTATTCCATACCTCGCACGATTTGCGATATTTTCAATTTTTCCTTCAGATATTTATTGCATCTTTCTCAATTGGAATGGGAGCAGTTCCTTGGGTGATAATGTCTGAGGTAATTAAATAATCAAATTTTGAATTATTTTTTCAATCAAATGAAAAAAATTTCTAAACTAGTGAAAATGAATAATACAAGAGATATTCAAAAATAGAAAAATAAAGGAAATTATTTACACAAAATAACAAAGTTTAATATTTTTTGATAGAGTTGATAGAAGTTTATCAGGTATCCATTAGTAATAAAAACTTATAGAAGTCTATCATTGATACTATGTGATAAGCGTTGATAGAAGTCTATGAATATCTATCGTTATTATTATTATTTTTTTACTATTTCATAAATAGTTTAACGGTTTTTTTTATCAATGAAAATTTTTCATAATATATATGTTTAATTTTAATTATGTTTTATTGGTAGATATTTCCCATTAATGTGAAAGGAGTTGCTGGGAGCATAGTGGTGTTGGTGAATTGGTTAGGTGCTTGGATTGTCTCTTTTACCTTCAATTTCTTCATGAGCTGGAGTTCTTCTGGTAATTTTCTTATTTTTCTGGAAATAGGAGACAGAAAAAAGTGTCATAAATAATAAAATACAAGTTTTTGGCGGGAAGAAACGGAGATTTTCAATTATTTATTTATTTATGACCCTTTTTAAAAATTGTCATAAAATTGACTTAATGATTGTTATGTTTAATTCGCTATTTTTTAAAATTAAACAACAATAGTAATAGTTATTATTAATGTGCAAATAATATTAGTTTTTTTTAATAAATTCATTTCATCATTTACCCTTATTTTTGAATTTGATTTCTATTTGATCCCTAAATTTCTAAATGTACATTTTTTTATTACTGAATTTCGAGTTTTAATTTTCATTTAGTCTCTAAATTTAAGTATTTTATACTTTCACCTCAAGTTTTTACAAATGCTTATATTTTATTTTTGACGCTAATTTTCAGTTATAAATTTAAAATCATTATGGTGTGAAAATTTTTAAATGATATTAATAGTGTTGCAAAATTAGTGAAAACCAATTTAATTTATTTTAAATTAATTAATAAATATTATCACCAAAAATTATAATTGAGTATTTAGTGAAAAATGGTGGGTGAGAGTATAAATCTTGAAACTTAAGGATCAAATGGAAATAAAACTCTAAACTCAAGGGTAAAATTGTAACGTTTTGAATTTTAGAAACCAAATTGAAATTAAACTCTAAATTCAAGGATACAAGTGAAATATTTTGAAACTTAGGAAAGAATGAAAAATTAGACTCATAAATGCTTATACAACTTTTTTCTTTTGAAAAAAATTCCTTTTAAATTAATTATATGCGAGTTAACGTTAACAAATCTGAGAAGTAAAAGTGCAAAATTTTGAAATTTAGAAGAAAAAAAAAAAAGCTCAAAACTCAAAAAGCCTAAAAATGTGCCTTTTGAAATTTAAATTAAAAATTTGTGAAAATACAACATTTTGAAACCCACCAAACAATGAAACAATTCTCAAAATTTGGGAATAAAAAGAATATATTCTTTTAATTTTTTTTTAAATTTTAGAAAAGGGTTTTATAATTGATTTCTAACCTTATTTTCTCTTTTCTTTTTGGATAATTTCAGGGACATTTTTTATTTACTCTCTAATATCTTTGATGACAATTCTATTTGTGATAAAGTTGGTCCCAGAAACCAAAGGAAAAACCCTAGAAGAAATTCAAGCATCCATTGATTCACAAAGAGGAGTAGAAATCTTGAATTGAAGTTTAGATTATGATTTTTTTTGGCACCACATTTTTTGTCACATTTAAATTATATAAAAAATGTCATTCATTTATAGACATATATATTTTACAATAATATGTGCAAATAGAGAATCAAACCTTTGTATAAACTTTATATAAGTTGAGTTATGTTCATTTTATTAACAATTTATGTGATTGTATTAAATCTAAGTATGTAGTTTTTAAATTGAATTAGTTCATAAAATTACTTATGAATTACATAACTTAATTTAATTAAATTAATAAAAAAAGTGTGTATTTAATTTAAAATAATTAGTATACTTTCATTGACAAAACATAAGACATTTAGCTTCATTTTTTTAATGTTTTAAGAATTTATAGAATAGAATTCAGTAAGTATTAAAGCATTTGTTGAGTAATTTGTTAAAAATAATTCAGTAATAATTATTGAGAGTGTTGAACTTGTAAGAAGTTATGGTTGCATTTTCACTCTTAAAAATGCAACTATGAATCAGTATTTTTGACAATGTTCAAAATTATTCAATAATAATAATAATAATAATTTATTTTTCAATTAAATTGGAGTAAAAAGTGTCTGAATATATCATTTTTTATGTTTGATTTTACCTTCTTAAAAATTCTTCCAAATATTTGGTATGTGATTTTGACCTTATTTTTTAATAAAAAATTTAAATCACAAATTCAATTCTTAAACTTTGATTTTCTTAATCTATTTGGTTTCCAAATTTATTTGACGTGCAATTAGATTTTATATAAGATAAATTAATTTTACTTTTTTTAATTTGTTAGAGATCTATTACAGTATTCTTAAAAGTTTATCAACCATATAAAATTTTGAGACTAAACTTAAATTAACTTTTATTTTTCAAAAAAATCATTTTTTATATAAAAAAAATCACAATTATCCCATTAAGGGTGTTCGTGGATTGGGTTGAAGGACTTTTTTTTTTAGACCCAACCCAATTGTTCGAATTGTAAATTTCTTCAGCCCAAATAACCCTCCTTAACAGATGAATCCAACTAAACTCAACCATGAAACATTTGGATTGAGTTGGTTCGGATTACTCAGGTCATTTATTTAATTTTTTGTTATAAAAGAAAGTAAAATGTTGATATGTAAAAATTTGATATAACTATTTTCATATATGAATTAAGATTAACAACTCGATTTCAATTTATATAATGTATAATCTTTTTTCAAAGTGCAAGAAAAACTATTTTTAAGAGTTATTGAAGAATAAATTATCCAAAAACTGATAAAATTAAAGAAAATTAAAATAAATATATGTATATCTAACCGTACATAAGCAAATAAAAAAAATTACATTTTAAAGTTAATAATAAGTTCGGGTTGGTTCATGCCGGTTCGGGTTATTTTAGGTGGCCCATGAACCAACCCAATCTATAAAATATTTATTTGTTTGAACCCAATCCAACCCAAATCGAACGAGTTGGATTGGGTTGATCGATTTTTTTTGGAATCGTATTTTTTGAATACCCCTATCCAACATGATAATATTTGTGGATAATGACTTTTGGGCCTGACATAAAAGTCATTTCTTTATATATTGCAACAAAAGCAATTTCATATTACAAGATAACACATAATCAAACACAAAATATAACATTATAAAAAGGGAAAAACTATGCACATTAGGGGTGGAAAAGAACAATGACATTGGAAAAAGAAAAGTACTTTTGACCAAAAATATAAATTTTATTCCCCAAAATTTTTCAAGTGGAAACTATTGTTTAAAAATTAATTTCAAGAATAATGTATTTTTTTTTTTTAAAAAAAATGATAAAAATAAAGTAGTAGCCATTTTTTTTCAAAAACAATGTTATTTAAAAAATAAAATTCTCATTTAAGGTTCAACTAGAAATTATTGACAAAAATGAGTTAGTTTTGGATTGAAGGAAATGGTACTAGGTACACGATATCCATTTGTCAACTCACTTACCATAAGCAGTACATTGACTCGTGGACCAAGTCCACGAGTTCTTCAGAAATTAAAACGTCCAAACTACCACATAAGGAGAGAGTAAGAAGAAGCCAGCCATCGACAGCCCACCCCCCATCCAAAATCCTACTTTTTGAAACTTCCTAACGCTTTTACCCTTCCTCTTTCCTCTTTCCTCTTTCGTTCTATTCAATATATAAACCCAATCAACTCCCTTTTTTCCAAATCAGACTCTTTCAATCCAAAACACATTATTAGTTCTGTTTGGTTGAATAGTTGGTTTTTTTGTTACTTTGTTATTATTTCTTGTTATTCTGTTATTATTTGGTTGATCCACCTTTGTATAAATACTCAATGTACTTTACTAATTCAATACATTAATGAGAATATCATTATTTCCTCACATGGAGTTTGTTATGGTATCAGAGTAGTGAATCTTCTTTCCTGTGATTCTCTAGCATTCTCTTTCACTTTTCTTCTCAATGGATCAGTAACGAAGGCTCTTCGAAGCATCACAAAGCCCTTACTATTTGCATCATAGTGATACTTCAAATTTAGTTCTTGTTTCTAAGTTGCTACTAGATGAGAATTATGTGACATGGAGTAGATCTATGATCCTCGCTTGTTGATCAAGGACAAATTAGGTTTCATCGATGGAAGCATTTTGAAGCTTACTGTTCCATAATTAATTCCAACTTGGACAAGAAACAATCATATTGTCATAGCGTGGATCCTCAATTCTGTTTCAAAAGGTATTTCATCAAGTATTCTGTTCTGCTCAATCGATTTTGTTAGATCTTAATGATCGATTTCAGAAAAGGAATGTACCAAGATTTTTTTTAAAATTAAAACGAGAATTAACTACTCTAAAGTAAGAACAAAAATCTATAACAATTTATTTTTCTCAATTGAAAAGTTTATGGGATGAATATATGGTGTATCGACCTGTCTGCACTTGTGGAAGCTGTAATTATGGAGGTGTTCGTTAAATTGACAAGTACTTTCAATTCAAATATGTAATGAGTTTTTTTATGGGATTAAATGAAACTTATGGCTATTCGAATATCTTGGAAGGGAATGGTGAAGTTGCTGTTGTTTCACAATCCATTGGATCTATTTTTTCAGTCACAGTACCGAAGGCATCTACAAGTCTATAGCATTCAAGGCTTGGTCATCCTTCTCTAAATAGAATTTAGCTTTACAAAGCATTTTACATATTGATAGTAGTAAAAATATTTCTGTACCTTGTGGTATTTGTCTTTTAGCCAAATAGAAGCATTTGTCTTTTGATTCTCATACAATCGTTCAAGTCATGCCTTTGATCTTGTTCATATTGATGTTTGGGGACCTTTTAGTACTACATCTATTATTGGTTATTCATATTTTCTCACTATTATGGATGATTTTACTAGACATACTTGGGTATATCTTTTGAAGCATAAGTCTGATGTTATGAAAATTGTTCCACAATTTTTCAAGATGATTGAAACTCAGTATCACAAATATTAAGATGTCCTATTCTAATAATGCTCCTGAATTGCTTTTTGAAGATTTTTTTTCATGAAAAGGGTGTTATACATCAGTTCTCTTGTGTAGGGAGACCTGAGCAGAATTCTATTGTTGAGCGAAAACACCAACATATATTGAATGTAACAAGGGAATTATTTTTTCCAATTAAGAGGTCCTCTTAGTTTTTGGAGTGAGTGTATTTAGACAACAATTTTCTTAATCAATCACACACCATCTCCATTGTTGGAATGGAAGACTCAATTTGAATTGTTGAATGGAGCCTTGACTGATTATTCTTCCATAAGAGTGTTTGTATGTTTGGTTTTTGCTTCAACTCTTCCATCACAAAGGAACAAATTTTCTCCATGAGCTACTTCTGTAGTGTTTGATGGATATCCTTCAGGTATGAAGGCATACAAGTTATTTGATGTAAATGAACGATGGTTTTTTATTTCACGAGATGTTGTGTTCCATGATGACATCTTTCCTTTTCATAAAGTCACATTATCCGCTGACCAATTGTTCTTCCTACTTAACACGATTATCCCAAAATCCTTCATTACTGATATTCCTTATCCCACTTATTTGCCCAATGGTTCAACCATTAGTCCTTTTTCTCTACCCTACAGTTCTTCACCATTGGATAATTGCTTCATTGCCGATGACCACCATACCTTAGAGTCTTTTCATATTGATTCATCGCATCCTATTGACGCTATAAATGAACCAAATCCCACCATTCAAACATTGAATCTACTATTTCCACCAATAATGAACCTGATGTCCCCATTCCAAGACGTTCTTCTTGTGTTCCCAAATTACCATATTATCTTCAACATTATCATTACAATCTGATCATTAATAAATCTATGCCTACACCTACCACTCGGTACCCAATTCAAAAATTATCTTTCTTATTCCAAGCTTTCTCCTTCCTTTCGATCTTTTTCCCTTCAAGTTTCTTCTCAATTTGAACCTCAAATTTACCATCAAGCCATTCAATATGATCATTGGAAAGATGTTATGCAAGCTGAACTTGATGCCATGGAATGTGACAACACATGGACCGTGGTTCCTTTACCTTCAAATAAACATACCATTGGTTCAAAATGGGTATATAAAATCAAATACAAACCTGATGGTTCCATTGATCGTTTTAAGGCTCGTTTGGTGACGAAAGGCTATACACAACAAGAATGTTTGGATTTTATTGAGAAATTTTCTCATGTTGCAAAGATGGTTATTGTGAGAGTTCTATTGACTTTGGTTGTGTCTTCTAATTGGCCTCTTATCCAATTAGATGTAAGTAATGCTTTTTTACATGGTGATTTGGTTGAAGAAGTGTACATAGATCTTCTGCTTGGTTATAAACCGTCTTTAAAAGTCTCGAGTTAGGGGGAGCAACAACTTGTTTGTCGATAAATAAATCCATTTATGGATTAAAACAAGGCTCGGGACAGTGGTTTGTGAAGTTTTCAGACATCATTCTTTCACTTGGATTTATATAATCCAAAGCAGATTATTCACTCTTCATCAAAGATACTGGTGCAAAATTTGTGACCTGTAGGTTTATGTAGATGATATCCTAATAACCGATAGTGATTCTTTAGTTATAAGCATTTAAAATCACTACTTAACAAGTAATTTCAGCTAAAGGACCTTGGTTCATTGCAATATTTTCTGGGACCTGAACTTGCTTGAACAACCAGAGGTTTAACCATATCTCAGCCAATTACACTCTTGAGCTCATAAAGGAGTCAGGTCTTTTAGTTGCACGACCTGAAGCCGTTCCTTTGGATCCATTAGTAAAACTAAAAGATTCTGATGTTTATTTACTGCCATATCCGTTTGTTTATAGAAGACTCATTGGAAGACTATTATATTTAACAATATCTAGACCTGATATTATGTATGTGGTAAACAAATTGACTCAATTTGTTTCCAAGCCTAATAAGAGTCATTTAGCAGTCATTTTCATCTTTTGAGATATCTCAAGGATAAACCAGGACAAGGTTGAAGGGATTGGAATTCCCTGCAGCAGAAGCAATTGGATGTCGTTGTCTCTAAATTTCATTTTACAGAGCATACAGAGTAATTTAGAGTGACGAAACTTAAAGCATAAACATAATTATTAACTTAAGCATGTTGCTACTGAGAAAATACAAAGAGGAGAAGAGGAATAAGATATCACATATCCTTGAAGAATACCATCTTCTTGTTTCCTCTTATAACCACGATCACGGGCTGCTTCTCTCGATCTCCTAAAATCGAAAACATGAACACAACGTACAACATGAAGATGACACTACCATGAGGTCTTCCTCGTTATTCTCAAGGACGAGAATTGTGCAGAGTTTCGTGGGCTTGCACTCAATCTTGGTAAGAGGTGAAGAATGAGAGCTTGAGAGATCATAGAGAGACCAAGAGGAAGAAGATTATCTTCTCTCTCCGTTTTTTTTTCTTTTTCATGTTCTTAAGAGGTTTAGGTGGGCTTGAGGGAGTTAAAATAACTCCATCCTTTTTTTTTGTTAAATTTCAAAATTAAAAAAATTTTGAATTTGAATTTAACTTAATATATATATAAATTTGAAACACTAACTTAATATATTAAGTTAGTGTTTAACATTTTGAATTTGTTATATCACACACACATATATACATATATATAATTTAATATTTAATTTATATAAATATTAAACTATATGTTATATCATATATAACATATAACCTATAGTTTATATTATATTATATACAATGTAACCTATAATTTTTATATAGATCACATTCAGACGAAATTAATATTTGAATCACATTCAAAATTGAAGGGAAATCAATTCTCGCAGAAGCGTGTGATTGCCTTACAATTGCCTTACCATTTTGAAAAATGATTTTGTGAGAAATTAAAAATCATTGAACTCATGGAAATATTCAAAGGATAAACATATAAAATGACCTAAGTATGCTTCTAATGAAGAAGAAGGAAAGAAATGAATTCATCCTTGTGGATTCTTTTCCTTCTTTACGTTTTCCCCTCCAAAGGTCACGAACAATCTCGAGCTTTTCAACGAATAAGAACAACACCTCCAAAACTATTTTATTATTTTCTTGGAATAAAAAAAGGGGATTGGATGTGTGGGCACCAAGACCTTTTGATGGAGAAATTTTTAGAGAGATTCTTTTTGAAGAAGAGAGATTAGAGAGGAAGGGTGGAGGCTAGGTCATTTTTCACAAAAACAAACCTTACCCTAAAAAGAGTTATAATACTATATTTATATGGAGAGAGGGTAATCCCTTCTCCAAGCTTTTCCCCTTTCCTCCTTTTAGCTAATTAATTAATCAATTAGCATATAAATTAAATAACTATACACTAAATAAAATTTAATATAAAGTTAATTAATTAATTAACAAACAAATATCACGAATTTATATATATATATCTTTATGAATCCAATTCATATAAATCTAATATTTGAATCTCATTCAAATACATCTCTCTTATAATATAGTTTGGATTATAGATTATATCTACCAAAATCCACTATACTTTATATTAATCATATTAATATAAAATTTCTTTAATTAATTTGAACAATTCAAATCATTCCTAGCGAGCTAACAAGGGGACCTTATGGAGCTACATATTAGAAGCTCCAATGATACAAGATTAATTTAATTAAACTCTTTTAGTTAAATCAATAAATATTCATTAACTACTGGTCACTCCATTAAACATCAATAGCTACACTCTTGGCATTGAAGATGTATTTCTGTGTCTATGGATATAACCATCAACAGTGAGTCGACCTTTCACAAATTACTCATAACTACAGTTGGGCCAGAATATCATTTCACCCCATGTAGTTACATCTAACTCCTTAAGTACCACTAATTCCTCTAATGAACAAACAATTTATAGTCCAACTATAAACTAACACCTCCCGGGCCAATGAGAGATTGAGGTCTCATTGTTCAAGACCCAAAATCAACGATTAAGGGAGCATTTTCCACTTTCCTTATAATCGAGAATGAGTGAATTCCTTTTTGTGTAGATGTGTTCCTAGCTCCATGCTCAGACAAATCTCTAAAATGGTAGGCTTGTTGAGTCGGCTAACATGACCACTCTCACCCATACAGATCAAAGGATTACCCTTATAAATAAGAGTTTACAACTCACTTAGGATTACAGTCAAGTCACCTATGATCATCCTAGTGAAATAATGGTTTCTTCAGTAACGGTATTATAAAGAGAAACGAATCATTTCGTGGTCCAGTCTTGTATAATCTCTTTATAGAGGATACTCCCAATCATATGTCTCCACATGAACAATATGTTTCATATTGTTTGTAACATTTATAACTCATGTAACAATTACAAAGTGGGTCGTATCCTCGTAATGTTACCAGGATAAGACATCCAACCTTATCCATTTACTGTAGACCTTTTAGGTTATAACTTGAACATGAACCACTTGTATGTCTACAACATATTGTTCAATTGACATCACATAACCTTGGATCTTAATTTATTGGATTAAATTAATGCAGTCTGAATGTCAAATAAAATACCTCTTATTTTATTAAATAAATAATCCATTCTTTCAAAATACAAACTACAAAATATACGAGATTTAAGACACTAACTCCAACAATCTCTCACTTGTTCTAAAGCGAGTGAGATGTACAGTATCAAATACAATACAATAAACTTCTTTAGGGTGATAGACAAGGTCATACTGAGCGCAAATGTTGTTGATCCATTTACAAAGGCTCTCACGGCTATTATCACAATAGGGTGATAGGCAAGATCATGTTTGGAACGACTTCCAAATCTGTCAGAAATTTTCTAAGCCAGACAACTTCTTTAGTAGCTTTACAAGCAGCTATATATTCTAGCTCCATAGTGGAATTCGCAATACATCCGTACTTAATGCTACACTATACTATAGCCCTTCCATTCAAAGTGAATATTGATCCTAATGTGGATTTTCTAGAATCCTTGTTAGTCTGAAAAATGAGAGTCAGTGCATCCTGTAAGGATCAAATCCTTAGTGCCATACACAAGCATATAGTTTCCCATTCTTCTAAGATACTTGCAAATAGTTTTAACCGTTGTCCAGTGGTTAAATCATGGAATCAAAATCCTGGATTGGATTGATATCTGCCGACCGTTCCACTACATGGCGGATGTTGAGCCTAGTACATAGCATGACATACATAAGGCTACCTACTACAGATGCATAGGAAATCCATCTCATTTCCTCAACTTTTTGAGGTGTCTTAGGACCTTGTTCCTTAGACGAAATAATTCCATGCCTAAAAGATAATAAACATTTATTGCAATTATGCATCTAATACAGGACAAGCATTTTTTTTCAATATACGATACATAAGACAAGGCTATATATTTGTTCTTACAATCCCTAATGATTTGGATCCCTAGAACAAATCGTGCTTCATCCAAATCTTACATTTGGTACTAAGTAACTAGACATTCCTTAATTTTAGTTAGAAAACCTACATCATTCCTCACGAGTAGGATATCATCCATATACAACATTAAGAAAGCTACTGAACTGCCGATGATATTTTGATCAAAGTCATAAGATTTGACCACAATGTCAAACCTCATATTCCAAGATCTAGATACTTGTTTCAATCCATAAATGGATCTATTTAGCTTGCAAACCTTTTACTCTTTTTCTTGTTTAATCAATCCTTCTGGTTGAGACATGTAGATTATCTTATCAAGATTATTATTCAAAAGGTAGTCTTGACATCCATTTTCCATATTTCATAGTTATAATATGTGGCAATGGACAAGAGAATCTGGATAGATTTTAGTATAGCAACAAATGAGAAAGTTTTCTCATAGTCCACTATTTCAACCTTGGAATAACCCTTTGCTACTAAGCTTGCCTTAAAAGTTTTAACCTTTCCATCTACACCTCTTTTTCTCTTGTAGATTCACTTGCAACCTATAGGTTTAACTTCATTAGTTTTATCTACGAGTTGCTAGATAGAATTGAATTACATAGACTCAATTTCTAGATTTATGGTTTTAATCCACTCATCCTTATCTACATCACTCATTGCTTGCTTGTAGGTCAATAGATCTTCAACGTCATCATCTAATATGACATATTGAGTTTCAATTAAACCCAAAAAGTGGCTAGGTTGAGTTACAATCCTCCCACTACGTCGAGGCTCCCTCAACTCTTGAGTAGGATTTGCTTGACTAGATGAAGCAATAAATTTACTTGCCATCGACAAATTAACTGGAAAAAATTACGCTAGTTGGAAAAACACCATAAACACAATTTTAATCATCGATGACTTATGTTTTGTCCTGATGGGGGAGTGTCCTCCGATTCCACCTCCTATTGTTGATCGAAATGTTCGAGAAGCTTATGAGTGCTGGACAAAGGCAAACGAGAAGTTCGAGCGTATATCTTGGCAAGCCTTAACAAAGTCTTGGCCAAGAAGTTTGAACCCATGGTCACTGCATGTGAGATCATGGAGTCTCTGAGGGGAATGTTCGGACAACCGTCTGCATAGCTCAGGCACGATGCTCTTAAATACATTTTTAATTCATGTATGCAAGAGGGGTCATCTGTTCGGGAACACGTTCTCAACAAGATGGTCCACTTCAATGTGGCGGAGATGAATGGGTCAAGTATTGATGAGGCCAGCCAGGTTAGCATCATACTGGAATCTTTACCTGAAAGTTTCGTGCATTTCCGTAGCAATGCTGCTCTGAACATGATTGACTACAACTTGACTACTCTGCCCAACGAGCTGTAGACTTTCCAATCCTTGTTGAAAAGCAAGGAGAAGAAGGGTGAAGCAAATGTTGCTTCATCACCCAAAAAATTCGATAAAGATTCGACCTTCCAAACTAAGTCTGTACCTTCTTCCTTTGGCACCAAAAATGGGAAGAAGAAGAAGGGTGGAAAGGGGAAGGCTACTGCTAACCCAGGAGTTGCTGCACCAAGTGGTAGACAACCAGTTAGGGTTGGCAAGGGAAAATGTTTCCATTGCAACCAAGATGGGCATTGGAAGAGGAATTGCCTAGATATATGGCAAAAAAGAAGAAGGCCAAACAAAGTAAATGTCATTGCTTGTTTTGGAAACTTATTTAGTGGAGAATGATGATTTTGCCTGGATTATTGACTCTAGGGCCACTAACCATGTTTGTTCTTCCTTTGAGGGAATTAGTTCCTGGCGGCAACTTGATGTTGGTGAGATGACGATGCGAGTTGGAACCAGGCACGTTGTATCAGCTGTGGCAATGGGAGGTCTTCGGTTATCTTTATAGAACAAATTTCTCATTTTGAATGATGTATATGTTGTTCCTGATTTAAAAAGGAACTTAGTTTCTGTAAAGTGTCTTTTAGAACATAACTTTCAATTAAACTTTTCTTATAATAAAGTGTTTATTACTAAGAATGGTGTTGATATATGTCATGCTAAACTGGAAAACAATTTGTATGTGTTAATGCTGTTAGCAATAATGCCCTCCATAACATAGAGATGTTTAAAACTGTCGTAACTCACATAAAAGACCTAGAATTTCTCCTAAGGAAAATGTCCATCTTTGGCACCTAAGACTAGAACACATTAATCTCAATAGGATTGAGAGGTTGGTGACGAATGAACTTCTAAGCGAGTTAGAAGAAAATTCTTTAACTGTATGTGAGTCATGCCTTGAAGGCAAGATGACTAAAAAGTCTTTTATTGGAAAAGATCATATGGCGAAAGAACCTCTAGAGCTGGTGCATTCAGACCTTTGTAGTCCGATGAATGTAAGAACTAAGAGAGGTTATGAATATTTCATCACTTTCACTGATGATTATTCAAGGTATAGGTACGTTTATTTAATGCAACATAAGTCTGAGTCTTTTGAAAAGTTCAAAGAATTCAATTCTGAAGTTGAAAACGCATTAAATAGAACGATTTATACACTTTGATCTAATCGAGGTAGAGAGTTTATGGATTTGACTTTCCATAACTATTTGATAGAACGTGGAATAGTATCCCAACTCTTAGCACCTGGTACACCTCAGAAAAATGATGTGCTGAACATGGTTCGTTCTATGATGAGTTACACTTCTTTACCTAACTCGTTTACGGGTTATGTAGTGGAAACTGTAGCTTATATCCTGAACTGTGTTTCCTCTAAGAGTGCTGCCAAAACAACTCTAGGGTAATGGAATGGTCGTAAAGCCAATTTATGTCATTTCAGAATCTGAGGTTTCCCAACACTCGTGCTTGAGGAAAATTCTAAGAATCTGGAACCACGTTCAAGGTTATGCCTATTTGTAGGTTACCCTAAGGGAACGAGAGGTGGTTATTTCTTTGATCCTAAAGAAACCAAAGTATTTGTGTCGAAAATGCTACTTTTCTTGAGGAAGACCACATAAGGGAGCACAGACCAAGAAGCAAAATCGTGTTGAATGAGATTTCCAAAGAAACTACTGAATCTTCAACAAGAGTTGTTGAAGAGCCTAGTACCTCAACAAGAGTTGTTGAAGTAGGTCCATCTAGTAGGTCAAATCCACCTCAAGTGTTGAGAGAACCTCGACGTAGTGAGAGGGTGTCGAACCCACTAATTCACTATATGGGTTGAAATCATAGCTATGGTAGCCGATGGCAAGGTTGAGGATCCATTGCCTTATAAGAAGGCAATGAAGAATGTTGACAGATATGAATAGATCAAAACCATGGATCTCGAAATGGAGTCTGTGTACTTTAATTCAGTTTGAGATCTTGAAGATCAACCTGATAGGGTTAAACCTATAGTTATAAATGGATCTACAAAAGGAAATGAGGTGCTAATGGGAAGGTGCAAACCTTCAAGGCTAGACTGGTGGCAAAGAGTTATACCCAGGTAGAGGGAGTCGATTATGAGGAGACTTTCTCGACTGTTGTCATGCTGAAGTCTATTCGGATCCTCCTATCCATTGCCTCATATTATGACTATGAGATATGGAAAATGGATGTCAAGACTGCATTTCTGAATAACAATCTTAAGGAGACAATTTATATGGTGCAGCCCGAAGGATTCATAATCCAAGGCCAAGAGTAAAAGGTTTGCAAGCTTAATCGGTCCATTTATGGACTGAAACAAACATCTCGATCTTGGAATATAAGGTTTGATACTGCGATCAAATCTTATGGCTTTGATCAGAACGTTGATGAACCTTGTGTTTACAAGAAGATCATCAACAGTTCAGTAGTTTTTCTAGTATTGTATGTAGATGATATCCTACTCATTGGGAATGATGTAGGTTTACTAACTACAATTAAGAATTGGCTAGCGACCCAATTCCAAATGAAAGATTTGAGAGAGGCATAGTTTATTCTAGATATTTAGATCTTTTGATATTGAAAATTAAATGCTAGCACTGTCTCAGGCATCGTATATTGACAAGATGCTTGTCAAGTATTCGATGCAGAACTTGATGACGGGCAGAAATGCACGTCATTATAGGCCTTTTATTAAGTGTGTATAGCATGATCGAATAGCATGCGTTGGCTGGGGTTACCCTTGTGGTCAAGCTTAGTGTTGCGGTGAAGACATCCTCACCATTTTATCTATTTTCCCATACATTTTACTACGCGTTAACAGTTGCCGTGTCTCTTATCCCTCACAGTCATACTTCCACTACTTAGTTTATTAGTTAGGAGTAGGAGTAGCGCATAGCCAGTAAACCTCAACATTCTTTTATTCTTCGCAGCAAACACATTAGTTCGTGACATTTAGCTATAAGTCCCTGAGTTCAACCTCGAATCACCCGAGAAACTTGCTATCTCGTTCTACTTAGCGAGAGCGCAAGAAAAATTATGATAGGAACACATGGTCATTGCATACGAGATTAAAGCATACTTTCCATTTCAACGCATGACCATCGATGCATGAGTATAAACGCATAGCTTAAGACATGCATCATATATGCGCTTCCAAATTTTCATCATCAAGTTTTTGGCGTCGTTGCAGGGACTTGGCAACTAATAGTTTGTTAAGTTTTGTGTTTTCGTAGGCAACCTTTTTACTTTGGGAGTATTATAGCTTGTGCGACCAAGCTACAAACAATATTTAAAGTGTAGGCGTTGCGCCGAAAGCCAAGTATTGACCCCAAGATAGAAGGACAATCAGTCGCATGATCTGAAGATAGTTATAAGCGTGTGGTGCCAACATGTGCCCAATAATTGCCAGAAGTTCTAATGGTCAGGGCGAGCCTCTTGACCTAAGCAGAGACGTCTTCTACATAGAAGACTCCTTGCGGTGACCTCACTTCAATTTCTCTAGGGACGTCTTCTACTCTATCTTTACTTTGTTTTCCTAGTTAGTTTATTTTTTATTGTTATTTTGGATATGCGGTTGCTCTTTATAGGTGCAACAAACTCTCCTTGATGCGCAGTTACAATGGAAAAATCCTCTCCATCATTAAACGCATGGCTTCAACCGCATGAATTCCGAAGCATGATCACAAGTGTTGTTCTACTCAAAAGTTCTTTTCTTGTTATCTTGTACGCATTATCCTTTTGAAATTCTCTTTTATGCCATGTGCCTACCTTTGCGATGCATCTATGATGGTACGTATAATTCACTACATCCGCTAACTAAAAATCGCAAGGCTCACCTTACTTTTAATAGCTTCTTCAAAATTTGACAATCTAAGTTTTATTATGTGCAAACCTTTGTTCAAACATTTATTACCGTATTCTTGTTGAGTTTGTCTTTAGCTTTGTGACGAGAGCGCTGCTAATCTCTAAGTTTGGGGGTGGCAGTGGTCCCGAAGAAATGCGTTCACTACATTGCAATGTTTTCCTTAAAAAAAAAAAAAAAAAAAAACTAAACTCCACTGTCAGCGCGATTGGGAAACTCATGCTGATAAGAGTTGAGTTGTGAAAGACACTTACTCGTAGTTGGATATCCGTATGACACCCGTGGGGGCAAGCCAAAATGAAAGTAAGTCACTAGGATCAACGCATAAGCGCAACTTCTCTATCTAGCGGAAAATTAAGCTAAAAAAAGAGTTGAGTTGTATATGGCACGCAACCGAAGTTGGCTGTCCGCATGACACATGTAGGGGCAAACCAAAACGAAGAGCGTAACCAGGATCAACGCCACATTCTAATAATAAATCACAAGACTTTGAATTGTTTCAATGAACGCATTCTTAAAAGCTAAACGCAAGGTTGCAGGGAATGAGTAAAAAGCTTTTGAGCAGAGGCTTGCCTGATTTAATCTTAGAAAAGATTTCTTTGAAGAACTAGCCAAAGTTAGGGAGAGCGTTGTTGTCATGGTTAGAGGTATGAGTAAATTATATTCTGAGAGGCTGGTCATCGCAAAGGAAAGCCGGAGGGTGAATATTGAATTTCTTGAGTATAAAGCATGCTTGAGGACAAGCATGATTCTAAGTTTGGGGGTGTGATGACGGGCAAAAATGCACGTCATTATAGGTCTTTTATTTAGAATTATGAAGGCTGTTAAGTAGAAGATGCGGCGATTATACTAAGAATTCATGAGAAAACGAGCTTGCGTCAATTGGCATTAAGAATCTCGGCTAACTCACTATTATGCGTTCAATTATTTATTTGTGTAGCAAACGCAGGAATCGATTGCATGTGGTGAATCTCGCTATCACAGAGGCGTCGCGTACGCGATCGCATGCACTCGACGCATGGATATTGCAGCCATTAACTACATGCGCCCATTGCATAGAGGCTGCAACTACAGAGTATAACCATAATAGAGGGATGAACGCAAGGATGGTAGACTGCAAGCATGAATACAGACACTGGGATTATAAAAAAGATGATATTGACATTTCACCTACCATGCCATTGGCAGCAGAGATTCAGAGCAGGTCCATCACGTCCATCACGCCGTTAGTTGCAAAATTTCAGAGGACCATTAATGTTGTCGGCAATCGAGCTCTATAATAGAAGCCATAGAGCAGAACTTTAAATTATCCAAGGTCCTCTGCCTGAAGGCTACCTTTGGGTGGATCCTTGTGATCCAGACCAAAGTGTGAGAAGATAGTCATGAGAGTTTTTCATCCCCTCAACCATTCCGAGTGACGATCGGAGCCTTCGCCAGAGTTGGAGCTCGAGAGAGTCTACTCCACCACCCATCCATGGCACCACCGGCAACCTTAACACACATCTGATGGAAGCAAGACATTGCTTCCATCTGGCCCTCCATTTCTCTTCTATCCTTGTATTGTATTACATTCTGGCTTAAAAGATTAATACATTTTGTGATCAATGCATTTCTATATTTTCCTTCGACTCCATCTCCATCTTCATTTTTTTAGCATCCTTTACTTTCATTGCATTACTAAGTAAGACTGCTAGAGTATCACATACTTAATCATGCGGCATAGACATATGAAACATGTAGCAAATGATCGAGAGGTGTGCGTTGTGTGAGTGTTGTGAGAAAATCCCATTTGCTTAGTGTGAAGCTGTAGCAACGCTTGTCTATAAGCGGACACAATGCTTGTCTATGAGTAGAGTCAGCAGCAACCAACTGCCCGAGAGGGTAAGTAGTTGATCGCATTAAGCAATATAAGTAAGTGTTCATTAGAGATAGGAATAATCTTACGTTAACCATGTTTTATGTGATTACCTTGTCTTATGAGCACATCATTCATCATTTAGGCATACTTGGGAGAGTAGTCTAAAATCTAAATCTAGACTCGGGACAGCAAATTGGATCGCATAAGCAAGAATGGGGACTTAGGAATAAGCTCCGTTTGCTACTATATAGCGTATGCACCCTTTAAGTAGTATATGGTGGTATGCGGTCCTCTTGCCTTTGTGTGAGAGCACATGAGTGGGAATAAAGACTTAGAAATAAGGTCTCTCAACACTATCGCATATACATCGTATGCATCTACGTCAAGTGTGTCTAGCATGATCGCATAACATGCGTTGGCTAGGGTTACCCTTGCGGTCAAGCTTAGTGTTACGGTGAAGACATCCTCACCATTTTATCTATTTTCCCATACATTTTACTATGCGTTAACAGTTTCCGTGCTCTTATCTCTCACAGTCATACTTTCACTATTTAATCTGTTAGTTAGGAGTAGGAGTAGCACATAGCCAGTAACCCTTAACATTCTTTTATTCTTCGCCGTAAACACATTACTTAATGACATTTAGCTATAAGTCCCTGAGTTCGATCTCGGATCACCCGAGAAACTTTCGATCTCGTTATACTTGGTGAGAGCGCAAGAAAACTTGTGATAGGAACGCATGGTCATTGCATAGGAGATTAACGCATACTTTCCATTCCAACGCATGACCACCGACGCATGAGTATAAACGCATAACTTAAGACATGCATCATATATGTGCTTCCAAATTTTCATCATCAGAATTCCAGGAGGGGCATGTTGCTTTTCAGCCACGGAGTTACTTTGTCTAAGGAACAGTGTCCTAAGACACCTCAATAGGTTGAGGATATGAGACGGATCCCCTATGCATCGGGCCTGGGCAGTTTGATGTATGCAATGTTATGTTTTAGACCTGACATCTATTACACAGTGGGGATAGTTAGTAGATATCAAGCTAATCCAAGATTAGATCACTAGACAGCCGTTAAGAGCATCCTCAAGTATCTACGGATAACGAGGGACTACATGATTATGTATGGTTCTAAGGATTTGATCTTTACAGGATAGACAGACTCGGATTTTCAGACTGATAGGGATTTTTGGAAATCCACATCAGGATCAGTATTCACTCTTAACAGAGGGGCAGTAGTCTGGTGAAGCACCAAGCAGGGGTGCATCGTGGACTCTACCATGGAGGTTGTGTAAGTAGCGGCTTGTGAAGCTGCTAAGGAAGCCGTTTGGCTTAGAAAATTCTTGACTAATCTGGAAGTTGTTCCAGACATGTCAAAGCCCATCACACTGAAGGAAATAAAACACAAGGATTTCCATAAGCAACGGAAGGGATCATTCCAAATTCCATTCAAGTGAACACAATCAATTATAGTCTAGATCGAAAACTAATAGGTTATGCAACAATAGAAATTATAGCATGCTATACGATGATACAGGGGATAGAGGATGCATACCTTTGAAGAACCATTCTTCAAGAATCCCTCAATCAGTCCAAAGCATCCAACAACACCACACGAACGCAACGAATAGACTGCAACCAATAGCACGAACACAACGAACGACCAATAGCTCCTCGAACCCAATCCAGTCTAGCTCGATTCACGAAATGAGTAAAGACACCACCACAATGGTTACCTTGGTATTCTCGATGTGAGAATCCAGGAGTTGTGAGCTCTATCTGATCTTGGCTTGAGGAAGAGACTGAAGGTCTACAATCGAGTAGACGATCAAGTAAGTGGGAAATAAGAACACAGTCTATTGCATAGATGATGTGCTTGATTGTTTAGTAAACAACAACCTATCGTATAGACTTAGCCACTCGATCGTGTAGCAATGATCAACTGAATGACTATCGTATAGTCAACTATAAGCGATTGCTTAGCTGATCATGTAGTCTCTCAATGCTATCACTTAGTGAAACTCTTTCATTTGATAGCTTATCCATGAGAACTTTCTGAATAAACTCAAGATTGGGAAGATTTATTGCTTAGTGAACTCTTTTTTTATTTTATGGTACTTAATGTTAATCATATTTACGTTAATTCCTCCAAGTAATGTATCTTATATATCACACATAATTGAATTTTCTCTTGTTAATTTAATATTTCAAATCAACCTTAAAATCTGATTCTCAACTTGAATCCATTGAGCTACCAAGGGGACCTTATGGACCTGTAGCTTGAAGCTCCAACTGTACGTGAATAGCTAATTAAACTCTATAGTCATGAGACCCACTATCTGTTAACTGTCGAACACTCCACTAAAGACTAACAACTGCACTCTTCTCAATACAGATATATTTCTCTGTCCATATTAACCAATCAACAGTGTAATAACCTTTCACAAATCACTCGTAAGTACAACTGGACATATTTATCATTTTTCCTCTGTAGTTACATCTAACTCCTTAAGTACCACTGATTCCTCTAATGAACAATAAGTCATAGTTCTACTATGACTGAGTTCTCTTTTCCAAAGAGAGGATGTGACCACTATGTTTAAGACCCGGAATCAGCTGTTAAGGAAGAGATTTATCTACTTGCCTCTACTTCGGGGAAGGAGTGAATTCCATCTTATGTAACTGAGTTCCCACCTTCCCAATCAGATAAATCCCCAAAAAGGTAGGCTTGTTAAGTTGGCAATCTGGCCACTCTCACCCATACTAATCAAAGGACCATCCTCATAGGCAGGAGTTCCCAAAACATTCAGGATTAAGGTCATGTCATCTATGGTCGTTTTAGTGAGATATAAGTCTCAATTATCAACAGGCTTAGATAAAAAGGCCAATCATTTCGTGATCCGGTCTTATACAAACTCTTTGTATAGGACACCCCCGCTCGCATGATTCCATATGAATTGTCAGGATCAGACCATCTATAGTAGTTTACAACACTTGTAAACCTCTACAAAATGGGTTGTATCCATAGCGTCACTAGGATAAGGTATCCCTCCTTTATCCTTATACTACAGATCATTTAGGTTATTACTTAAGGCATGATCCACTTGTATGTCTCACATAATGCTTAAGTTTACATACAATAACCATGAATATTACTTTATTGGATATAAGTAAATGCAAATAAAAGAACTCTTACTTTATTAATAATAATGTGTACAAAGTTTACAAACTATGAGACTCCGGGAGAATTAGGACATCAATCCAAACAATATCCCACTTGTCCTAATGCCTCGGGAGACATATGTACAATACATGAAAAACCAGTACAATATACAATAAACTTGGGCATACTTTATACCCCAGTATCATCTCCCACTTGCCCTAGACAAGATGCCGCATGTCCCGTTGACCCAGACTCTCTAGATGACCCTCGAATATTTTAGCCATGAGGGCCTTTGTAATGTAAATCATGACTATTACATCACCGCGATGCATAATCTCCCTGATCAAATGATATTTTCGTTCGATATGCTTGCCTCTACGATGACTCTGAGGTTCCTTAGAATTTTCCATAGCCCCGCTGTTATCACAATAGAGTGTGATTGACAAAGACATATTTGGAACAACTTCCAAATCTGTAAGGAACTTCCCAAGCCAAATAACCTCTTTAGCAGCTTCACAAGCAGTTACGCATTCGGCTTCCATAGTGGAGTTTGCGATGCATCCCTACTTGATGCTTTGCCAAACTATAGCCCTTCCATTCAGAGTTAACATTGACCCTGATTTCGATTTTCGAGAATCTCTATTAGTCCGAAAAATCAGAGTCTGTGTATCCTGTAAGGATCGAATCCTTATCTCTATACACGAGCATATAGTCTCTCGTTCTCCAAAGATATTTGAGAATCTTTTTGACTGTCGTCCAGTGATCTATCCTGGATTGGACTGATAACGACTAACAATCCCTACTACATAGCAAATGTCAGGTCTAGTACATAACATTGCATACATTAAGCTTCCAACAGTCGAAGCATAGGGAATCTGTCTCATTTTCTCAACCACTTGAGGTGTCTTAGGGCATTGCTCCTTAGACAGAACAATTCCATGCCTGAAGGGTAATAAACCCCTCTTGGAATTCTGCATCCTATACCTAATCAACATTTAGTCAATATACGATGCCTGAGACAAGGCTAACCTCTTGTTCTTATGATCCCGGATGATCTAGATTCCTAGAACATACTGTGCCTCTCCCAAATCTTCATTTGAAATTAGGCGGCTAGCCACTTTTTAATGTAAGTTAGAAAACCTACATCATTCCCAATGAGTAGAATATCATCCACATACAGTACCGGGAATGCTACTGAGCTGTTGATGATTTTCTTGTAAATACAAGGTTCATCAATGTTTTGATCAAAGCCAAACGATTTGGTCGCATTTCAAATCTAATGTTTAACGATCTAGACGCTTGTTTCAACCCATAAATGGACCATTTAAGCTTGCAAACTCTTTACTCTTGATCTGGAACATTGAAACCCTCTGGTTGAGCCATGTAGATGGTCTCATCAAGATTACCATTCAAAAAGGTAGTTTTGACATCCATTTGTCATATCTCATAATCATAAAATGTGGCTATGGACAGGGGAATCCTGATAGACTTCAACATGATAATAGGTGAGAAAGTTTCTTCATAGTCTACTCCCTCGACCTGGGTATAACCTTTTGCCATAAGTCTAGCCTTAAAGGTTTGTACCTTTTCAATCTATACCTCATTTTCTCTTGTAGATCCACTTACACCCTATAGGTTTTATCCCATCAGGCAGATCCACAAGTTCCCAGTCATTATTGAAGTACATAGACTCCATTTCCTGGTTCATGGCTTTAATCCACTCATCTTTGTCAACATTCTCCATTGCTTGCTTATAAGACAATGGATCCTCGATCCCATCATCAGAGATGGCGTTGTGGGCTTTAGTCAAACCCATGTAGCATTTTAGTAGGTTCATAACCCTCCCTCTACGTCGAGGCAGTCTCAACTCTTGAGATAGTTGATGAGATGAACCGACATCAACAACTCTTGTTAATCTATCAGTCTGTTCAACAACTTTTGTTGAATTCTCAGTAATCTCACTATAAATCTTATGTAAAACAAGTTTACTTCGTGGCTTATGAACCCGGATGTGATCTTCTTCCAAGAAGATAACATTTGTTGGCATAAACACCTTATTCTCACTCGAATCATAGAAGTATCCACCCCTCGTTTCCTTGGGGTAGCCTACAAAAAGGCAAACTTTTGAATGCAGTTCCAATTTTTTGCGTTAGTCACAAACACGTGGGCCGAACATCCCCAAATCCTGAAGTAGCGTAAACTACCTTTACGACCTCTCTATAGCTCAAAAGGTGTTTCAGAAACACTTTTCAAGGGAACATTGTTCAAAATATAACAAATAGTTTCCACTGTAAATCCCCCAAACGAGTCTGGAAGATGAGCATAACTCAACATAGACCGAACCATGTCCAATGGGGTTCTATTTCTCCTTTCTGATATACCATTCTGCTGAGGTGTACCTGGGGCCAAGAGTTGGGACGTGATTTCATATTCTATCATATAGTTTTGGAAGTCAAGGTTCATATACTCTCCACCACGATCAGATCATAGTGTTTTTATCTTCTTACCTAATAAGTTTTCAACTTCAAGCTTATAGTCCTTGAACTTGTCAAGAGCTTTAGAATTATGCTGCATTAGGTATAGATACATGTATCTTGAATAATCATCTATGAAAAATATGAAATATTCATACCCACTTCGAGCTCTAACACTCATCAGACCACGGAGGTTTGAATGTATAAACTCCAAGGCTTCTTTGGCTTTATAATCTTTTATAGTAAAAGGTCGTTTGGTCATCTTGCCTTCAAGGTATGATTCACATACCGACAAGGAGTTTTCTTCTAAACTCTTTAGAAGTCCATATTTCACCAACTTCTCAATCTTATTAAGGTTGATGTGACCTAACCTTAGATACCAAAGATGAAAATTTTTCTTAGGAAAAACCTTTGGTCTTTTTGCAGTTGTCGCTGTACTGAACATTTCAGTATTAAGCAAGGCCTTTATGACTAACGGCCTTAATACATATAAGTTATTTTCCATTGAACCAAAACCAATCTCCATACCATTCTTGAAAATAAACACTTTACTCTCAGAAAAGGAACGGTATAACCTTGTTCAATGAGACAAGAAATCGAGATTAAGTTCCTTTTGATATGAGGAACTACAAAAACTTTTGATATGAGAAACTACAAAAACTCTTGATATGGGGAACTACAAAAACCGAGGTTGTCCAAAAGTAACTCTTACTTTGGAAAGTTGAACAACTTTTAATCACCAGTCATTAAACTCTTTAATGAAGTCTTTGATCAACGATCGCATGCTTGTAGAAAATCTATCTAATTCACCTTTCTAGGTAAGTTCCCAGGTAAGGGTGTTCCGTTTTAGTCAACTTAAGTACCCCAACCTAGACAGAACCCACCTTAGACAAAAAGTCCCTTATAGATAGATTTAATACAAATTTAATCTTTTATGAAAATCAATTTAATCCTATTACACTGATTCAAAAGATTAAACTTAGGTATCTAATCTTATTAGAACCATGAACTTAGGTCTATCTCAATCCAATTTTAAAACCCTTTTAAAACATGAGTTTACCTAAGTTCGCATGCAATTCTTTCTTATCGATTTTAGTTCTAATTTCCATTATAACGTTTATAATAGGAAACAACCAAAACCATCCACAATGTGGAGCTACACATATAAGACATTCATAACTCTTATAAATAAGCCTAAGTGTCATGCTCCATGCATTGTTCATTCATTGCTACTTTTATATCACTTATATAACAAAGCAATGAACCAAGCATATATGATTCCATACACCTTTATACTATAACTCTTATAATATAAAAATGATGCATGAATATGCTTAATGCATGCATAAATATAACTCTTATATTTCATGATGCATGCGTATGCTTTCTTGTAATTTCATTATGCCTTTAACTATATTATAACACTTATAATTTATGATGCATGAATAAAATATATAACCTAAGGTGGGTTTTAAATCTATATGTCATACACTATGACATATAAATAACATACATCTCATGTACATTAAGTAAAAATTGATGAACCGGGATAATTAGCCTCAAATCCTAAAAAAACAAAGCTAACTATTACAAATAGCAATGAGTAACCGGTTCAAACAAGCGAACCGAGTCTTGAACTGTCCAGACGAAGAAATACGTCTCCTTGATCGTATACCAAACCCTTGTGATCGCCTACACGATAAAGTAAACTCTTTGCTCAATCCTTTACCAATTCTGTATGAGTAAAAATGATCGTTTAGCAACGATCGTGTACCTTTGACTATGCGATGAGGCATGAAGGCACGCGATCGTGCAGCGCGCATCGTGAAATGCACGTCTTAAGCGATCAAGTAAATGACAATGATGCGGTGAAGCATAATCGTCTAAACGATTATTGAGCAAGCGTAAGGTATCGTATACCGCATGATCGTGTAGTCAGAGACTATGCGTTGAAGTTAGGGGTGTTCAAAAAATCCGATGACCCGAAAAAATCGATCAACCTAACCCAACCCATTTAGGTTGGGTTATCAACTCATTTGGGTTGGGTTGGGTTGGGTTCAAATAAATGAAAATTTTATGGGTTGGGTTGGTTCATGAGTTCACCTAATATAACCCAAACCAACCCGAATTTATTATTAACTTTAAAATGTATTTTTTTATTACTTATAACATAATTATTTTTATATATATTGATTTTAATTTTATTTAATTTTAATATTTTTTGAATAATTTATTCTTCAACAACTCTTAAAAGTAGTTTCTTTACACTTTAGAAAAAAAAATCACTATATAAATTGAAATTGATTTGTTAATCTTAATTCAATATATGAAAATAATTAAATTAGATTTTTACATATTTACGTTTTGCTACTTTTTAGAACAAAATTTTAAATAAATGATCCGATTAACCCGAACCAACCCAACCCAACCCAACCCAAATATTTCATGGTTGGGTTGGGTTGGGTTCATTTTTTAATAAGAGTTATTTGGGTTGAAAAAATTTACAACCCGAATAATTGGGTTGGGTCTAAAAAGTCTTTCAACCCAACCCAACTCAACCCATAAACACCCCTAGTTGAAGCATGCAGAGCTACATGATCGTTTAATGCGTGCGTCTTTTATTAAATGATAAGTGTCAAAAACTCTATGCGATCGTTTATCTCCAGCGTCCACATGATCGAACAACCAACGCTACGCGATAGAGTAAACTCTTTACCCCATCGTTTAGTAAATACTACACGATTGGGCAAAACTTTTTTACATAATCGTTTAGTCAAATCTCAACAATTGTTTACCTTGTGCTACACGATGCGACCAACCTATGATCTTCTTCCTCGAAGAGAATTGCATCTCCATGCTTTGATACTTCATCATGAACGACTCAAACAACTTCAAACACTTTAAATATAGTCTCGATTGCTTGTTATTTATGCCAAAAAATGCAGGGGTCCTTACAAATTAACACTTTGTAAACTTAAAGAAAGCTTTAAGTAGAGGCAACCATCCCGTAAACATTCATCAATAGTGGTGGCTTTAGACTTTCATTAAAGACTCAAAATTCTACCGCTCGTTAAAAAGGGTAGTAAGGTTTTCATCAATTTTGTTCATAATACAATTGATATGGAATTGTAGAAAACTATCTGAAAAAGATTCCAGAATAAAGCTCACTTAACTGGGCTCATTTATGAGACCTCCGTTCATCTTAATGACATTGAAATGAACCATCATGTTAAAGACATGTTTCCTAACAGATGATCCTTCCACCATCTGTGCATTGGAAATGAACTTAAGAGCATCATGCATGGCTTCTGAGGATGGTTTTCCAAACATGTCACCCGGTGATTCATGATCTCGCATGCAATGATCAAGGTCTCATGATTTTTTATCAGAACTTCAGTTCAGTCTACCAAAATGTAGACTTCAACATTATCATTGGCCTTGATCCACCTTTTATAAGCATCACAAACATTTCTTGACGAGTTGGTCCCAAGGACCGAAGAAAAATTTTCTATCAGAACGAATTTAAGGTCGTCTATGACCAAGACAATATCTATCGCATTCTTCCATGTTGTATGATTTTCTCCAGTTAATTTTTCAGCTTTAAGAAGGTTCGGTGTAATGCCAGTCATTTTGCTAATACAAAACAAATGATTTATATTAGAAACTTATGTAAAAATTTGTTTTAATTCAATCAATTTAGTAAAAGAAATAATAAACCTCAACATCATTTTTATTTTGCAATGATACTCTACTGATTTAGAATAAAGGCCATCTTGGGGCGAACAGTTACTTCTTCATTGAACTGAGACATTCTCAATCAAATATTACACCAAAATAACTCTTATTCCTATAATAATTAATTACCATGATTTTTGTTTGCTTATAACATGTGCTATAAAAAGCCCATTTTTATTGTAGAATTATCATGCTATGGAAACATTTTATATCGTTAGTCAAAAATGCTATATTTTCTCTTTCATAAGATTATTAATAGTGTGGAAAAAACGTTATCGTAGATTTTTGATAGCATTTTTGGAGACGCTATCATAGGCGATGTTATAGAAAGTTCTATATTTTTTATAGCGTTCTTTGTCTGCTATAATATGTGCTATAAAAAGTCCATTTTTTTATTGCAGAATTATCATGCTATGGAAACATTTTATAGCGCTAGCAAAAAATGCTACATTTTCTCTTTCACAACATTTTTAATAGCATGGAAAAAATGTTGTCAAAACTATTCTATGACGTTTTTAATAGCTTGAAAAAATGACAAAATGCTTTCTATAGTGTTTTTAGGTATGTTGTCATAGCCGATGTTATTGAAAGTGCCGAACTTTCTATAGCATTTTTCAATGCTATTGAAAAAGATATAAAAAGTTAATCTTTTGTTACATAATTTTAATGTTATGATTTACTTTTGATAGCATTGTTTAAGAATCAGTATCAGACACGTATCGGATATCGATACCTCCAGATACTTCACAGATACGTATCTGACACGCGATTTGACATATCTATACTTTCAGATACTTTCTAGATACGTATCTGACATAAAATTTGACGTATCTATTTCTATGTGTACTTTTTTTTTTAAAAAGAAAAAAGACAAGTAATTCATTTAATCTTTTCCAATCTAAAATTAGGCAACTTATTTAAAAATCTCACTACTCGAGTCCAAAACTAAAAGAGAAAAAAAAATAACGGATCACCCTTGACTAGAATCATCTAATCTCCATCTTCACATTTGAGTCCTCACAAAGTCCACCAAAATATAAACCATTTGGATATCTTCAACAATAAGTTCTTCGTTTATCTTCATACTCCTCTCTCAAATCTTCTTCTTCTTCTTCTTTGCAATGTGAGTCACTTTTCTACTACATTTTATTAACTATTATACTTCAACATCTTAGATGTTGCTTTTTTTATATTGTATTTCAGTATTTGTATTCTATTTTATGCTATTGTTATTAACTTGTATGCTAAATTTATCTATATCCTAGATTTTTTTAAAGAAAAAAATGTATTTTCAACGTATTAGTATCCTCGTTTTTTAGAAATATATATATTAAAAAAATATATAAAAAATGACGCATCCTTAGACGTTTCAGTATCTTAGTTTTTTAGAAATTAACGAATTGTCGTATATGATCGTATTCGTATCGTGTAGCTATATCTGTGTCTGTGCTTCATAGTTTATAGTAGTAAAAAAATGTTAGGATTGATTTTTAATAGCATTTCTTATATAGTAAAAATGCTATAAAAACATATAAGACTTAAAACCTCATCACGATAGCCAAATTTAATCAAGTCATATTTCGTTTATATATCATTTTATATGAGAAATAAATTGTTACAAATGTAAATGTAAAATAAACTTTTATTATATAAATTGTATTCAAGTACAATTACATCAAAATAAAATTTCAAGAGTCTAAACTTATATATCGCTCGTATAGTGATATACTTCAATCACTACAACACTCCACATACATAAATAACCATATTTTTTAGGTGGATCGCAATGTTCTTTTCAAATTACATTATAGTAAATAATTTTTTTTTTCAAAAATAATCTTGCATCCTTTAATATTCACTTTTCTAATGTGCTGAGCATTTAATTTTTACAACATCCAACTATCTGACCAATTTCTTTTATTTGAGTACTGCAAAAAGAACGTATATTTACCATCAAATTCATTTCAAAATCTTTCATCAAATGTGATATTTTCTAGAATATAGTACATTTGGACATACTACAAAAATTAAAAATTGCAAAACAGGAAAAATGTAGAACAAATTAAAAAATAAATAAACTTGAACCCATTTGCATTCATTTTGTTACATCCAAACAATTTTGTAAATCACAATAGAAGTTTGCTCATTAATTAAACAACACAAAATAAACTAAAATTCTTACTTTAATTAAAGAAACTATTATAAAAACTTAAATGGGGGGTGGGAGGGTGTAACCCAAAACCAAACTTAGATGTCTTAAACTATAATTAATATCACATCCATCCTAAAAAGTATCTGTTCCATTGATTAGACTATATTGAAATTGAAGAAAAATTTCCTTTAAATAAAAAATTTTATTAAAAAAACATTAATTAAATTCACTTTTTTTTTTTTTTTAATCAAATCTCAAACTCTTAAATATGTGATCTCTTAGCTCAAGAATTCTAGAAAATCGGACTCCAATTTTTCTAGATTCCATTGTAAGATTTTTAGGGGGGAAATGTGGTCTTAAAGAAAATAAATTACTAGGAAAATATTTTTGAAATAACATATTAATTTTTAAATGTTCAAAAACGCCCCAATAATGTAAAGTCATCAAAAGGATTTTAAAAAAATATTTTTAAAAAAATTTAGATAAATTTAAATTAGAAATCAAATAGGATTTAATATGAATATTACACAAGAAAAACATAACTTAAGAAACATGATAATAAACTAAGTAAACATAAAATAACATATTAATATAAAAACATATTGAAGATTGATCTCGGACTTCCAAAGAATAGATTCCTCACCCAAAAATTCTAGAAAATCGGACTCCCAAATTTCTTAGATTCCGTTGTTGAATCTTGAAAAAAATAATTTTTTTTAAGAGATTAAAACTCATTTAATAAAACTCAAAAGAAGTTAATTTTGAAACTTTAAAAAAATAAACAAAAGCGCTGAAACTAATATTACAAAAAAAAAAAAAGTTAATATCAAATTAATACATAAATTTACATTAACAAAATATACAATTTAATGTTACATTTAAAATAATCAAATAAACAAACAATTATATTTAAAAGGATATTAAAAATTTAATAAAATATATTAAAGGTCAATCTCGGACTCTCAAAGAATCGACTTCCTCATCTCGGGATTCTAGAAAATTAGACTCTCAAATATTTCTAGAATTCGTTCTCGAATTTTTTCTAGAACAAAACAAAAGTGAATATGAATAAACAAAAAGAAAAAAAAACTAACAAAATTCAAATAATTGTTGTAAAAAATATTAAGTTACCCACAAAAGAGAATAAAAAAATATGCCTAAAAAATAAAAATAAGAAAATGCTAATAACACAGTAAGCAACACTATAATTAAAATGTTAATCATAGAGATAAATATATAATGCTTTCATGTTAAAAAAAGCAAAAATATAAATAAAAAAGAAAATAAAAAACAAATATAGAAAATAAACTAAATTTAATACTAAACTAAAATAAAAACAGTAAAGGAATAAGAAAAAAAAAACAAAATATATATGAAACGTGGGCTGTGGGCTGGTAGCCCATATATATATAAGTTCTATTTTATATACAATTTTTTTTTTTTTAACTAAATCATCACTTTTTCCATTTATTTTGTATTACTATTTTCTTCTCTTCCAATCACAACTCATTTTTTAGCACTCCTCTTTAACAAGTTAGCTACTTAAAGCAAAACAAGAGTACAAACATTCACTCTAAGGTATGTCCCGTTTTTTTTTTTTTTTTACCTCATCTCTATTTTTTACTATACATATTTACTTCTTTTGTTTTTTTTAAAGCAAGGTTCAAAAGAACTCGACAATCTAGGGAAAGAGATGAAAAAAAATGTAAATAAATGAATAAGTTGAAGATAAAATAAACTGTAACAATAGATCTATAGAAAATACGTGTAAGGCTAGATAACAACTATATGATAAAGAAAAATAATAATAGCAAAAAAAAAAAAAAAAATAATAGTGATGTAACAAAGAATCGAATACATTCGCTCTCTTTCTTTTTTTCTGGACACCGAGAAAGAAGAAAAAGTGAAATTTAAGAGATGAAATGAAAGAGAAAAAATGAAAAAAAAAAAAAAAAAGAAAAGAAAACACGAAACCCACCAGTTGTTCGAGGATGCGGATCCTTAGGACCAAGCCCTACCAAATATTATCTCCAACTAAATATGGGTTTTCGTTTGTGCTCTTTATTTTGATCTTTGGTGAAATATTTTTTTTGTAAGAAAGATGGAGATTTTGGGCTACTAGAAGAGAAAAACAAAATGGATATTTTTACTTTTAGGTTTTTGTTGAGAGGAGGAGATTGAAGAACTAAGGTAGGTTTTTTGGTTGAGAAAGATGGGTTTATAAAACCCAAAACATTACTACAATTGTATTTTTTTTCTTTTGATTGGATTTATTTTAAGTTTCACATTTTAACAAAAAAAAAAAAATAGCTTGAAGCCAAAATGGGTTGGAGCTTTAGGTTAACCAAATCCCAATTCAAAATTTTACTCCTTTTCTCTTTTTTCCCTAACTAAATTATGTACTCTAAACAAATTAAAAAAAAACATAAAAAACTCCACAAATCAACATGTATATGAAATTTAGGCTTAATTAAAATAACACAAAAAATAAAATTACATGTTAATTCAAATTCATTTAAAAGAGGCCAGACAAAAATAGGTGGCTACATAAGAATCAACCAAGAATTGCAAAAATTTATGAAAAAGATACAAAAATTCTCAAGAACTAACCTAAATGACAAACTCCCAAGAAATAGGACTTACCTAGCCATGCATAATGTTGAATTCTTTAATGAATCCAACGAAATTACAAGGAAAGAATTAAAGAATACAAAAAGAAGGGAAAGAATGATGGAATTTGGGCAACAATGTTTTAATTACTTTGAAAATTCCTGGAATTTTGGTCTTTCTTCGTGCAAAAACTGCAAATTGGCTTTTATATCCAGGTCACAGTGTTGCAATACTAAGGAGAGTGTTGCAACTCTCTGGTTGAATTCAGACCTCAAACGTTGAGGTTGGGTTGCAACGGTGGTGGGATGCTAGCTTGTGATGAGGTGAGCACGCGGAGGTTTGATTTTTCCGTGAATGTTTGTAGTGTTGCAACACTCAGGGCAGCATTGCAATGCTGCCCTGTTTTGAAGCTACTGCCTTCAAGTGTTGCATTGAAGTGTTGGACTAGGATTGTGACGCTGATCCTACCGCTAGATACTTCAATTGAGTGACATTTTGGTAATTTCGATGATTTCTTTGATTTTGATGTTTTTAGACTTCATTTTGATACCAATTTGGGTATTTTTCTTCTGTGACTCTATTGACCCAGGATGATTTTACCTATAAAACAAACATTTTATGCATAAATGTACAAAATAGATGGAATTAGGGATAGAAAACTATATCTTTTTTAAAGCTATCAGTTATCACTTAAACATAATCCACATGTATGTCTCAACATACATGTTTAAGTTATAGAAGATAACTCTAGATCTTAGTTTGTTGGTTTTTATGAGTTAATACAATTAAATGTCAAATAAAATATCTCTTATTTTATTATATAAATAAAATGTTTGTACAATATAATTAACCACAAAATTTAGGTATCCACCCAAAAATTATTTGATTGATCCACCATTACATAAATACTCAATATACTTTACTCATTAACACATTAGTGAGAGTATCATTCTTTCGTTTGTTGCACACCACAGAGGAATCTAAAGTAGCAGCATTCTTCAAACTAAATCCATTTTATTCTATCTTATTTTATTTTATTTGAGTACCCATTTTCTAAGCTGAATTCGAGTCAACAAAATCATTTGCAGCCTTCTCTCTCTTTGGTCTTCTTCATTGATGAGCTTAAAATTACCCAATTCCCTATTTCTCTTCTTCACCCACTTTCCTAAAAAACAATCAAATCCCAAAGAGTTTCTCAAAAGACGAGAAATCGAAACGTTTATGGAAAGGAATCAAAATCCTTTTCTTCTTGATCACTATGTTTGATGCCCTTCTTCCCTATGCTCTTCTCTCTTCTTCTCTTTACCCTAACTCTTTTTCCCAACTACGATTTTCGATCCTCCCTCATCGATATTTAGGGTGTTCAAATAATCCGACAACTCGAACAACCCGAAATATGTAACCTAAAATATAAGGTTGGATTGGGTTAGTTTTGTTTTGGGTTGGGTTGGGTTAAACTTTTTCTATTTTTGTTGGATTGAATTGGGTCATGGGTTGACTAAAAGAATTGGGTTGACCTAATCCAACCCGAATTTTATATATATAAATAAAATATATTATATGTATTTCTCTTTGTTTAAAATTTGATTACTTTGTATTGATTAATTTGTGAATTTTAAATATTTTTCTTTTAAAATTGTTATGATATTTGTCTTTATTTAAATTTTGCAATAAATATCTTAGATATTTGGTATTTAGTAATTGAATTTTATGAGATTTTAGTTATTAGTCATGCATTAGTATATAAATTTACATATTTTTAATTAAAAAGAAAATAAATAAGTTATAACCCGATAACCCAACTCGAATATTAAGGGTTGAGTTGGGTTGGAGACTTTATTTGAGTTCTTTAGGTTACCAACTCAACCAACCCGAATTTTCGGATTGGTCTAAAAAATATCTTCAACCCAATCCATGTACCTCCCTAGTCGATATTCCTCCGATTTCTTTCCTAAGATCCACTATTTTTTAAGTTCTAATTTAGAACACCCATCTGACTGATTTATATTTTTTTGGTTCTTTTGGGAGTTTGATTTAATTGTGTTTTGTTGTGTTTGGATCGTTGATCGCGCTGTTCTCCTTGTTGAAAGGAAATTAAAAAGGAAAGATGGAAGAGGCATTGGCCAACTGGCATCATAACCTGGAAAAAATGAAATGTGGTTCCTTGCACCCTATTTTTGTCAATATTTATTAAATTGACATTATTTTGAATAAAAATCCCCAAAAAAAGCAAAACACCTTTTGTTCAATAAAGAGAGGTGAAAAAAAAAAGAACAATTTTTTGCTTTTAATCTATGATTTTTCCTTATAATTAAACTATTCTTTATCCAAATTTTGCAAGGTTTACACCTTTTTCCTTTCCATTAAAAGTAAAGTAAAAGCTCATTCAATGGTTGGGAAATAGGATCTTGTTAATGGTAGGCCAACCCCAATTTGTCCCACCTATAATAATATAGGAAGGTGTTAAGATTCTAAGCAAAGTACTTGAAAATAGTTTGTAAATATAAATAGATTACTATTTTTTAATATATCATGTGATGTTTGTTCTATTAGGAATAAAGTAAAGAATAAGAGATAACGGTGTTCATTGCTCGATTTGATAGTCAACTTTGGATATGTACCAAAAAATTTCGGTTCTATTTTTAAATATAAAATCAAACAAAACTGAAAAATTCAATTTCCTTATAATTTTAAATCGAACAAAATTAAAACTTTAGTAAAAAGTTGAATTTATGATTCGGTTCGATTCGATTTTACCTTTCAGTTTGGTTTTTCTGATTTAGATGAACACCCTATCCAAGTTAAATAATTAGTTTAAAAAATTCATGTTTAATAATTTTTATGATATTGAGGTCCAAATTTAGACTTAGAGAGAGTTTGACATGTCTATTAATTTTTTTTTTTTAAAACACGTGTTTGTTTAGTTGCACAAAGTGATTTTACATCCAAGTTAAATAATTAGTTTAAAAAATCCATGTTTAATAATTTTTATGATAATTAAGTTCAAATTTAGACTTAAAGAGAGTTTGACATGTCTATTAATTTAAACCTTTTTTTTAACATGTGTTTGTTTAGTTGCCGAAAGTGATTTTACATCAAATTACCATAAAGATATAGAGGTAGATGAAAAGTTTTTAACTTGAGAGAAAATTTTTACTTTTAACATTCTTTGGAGTTTCCACGTGGATTTATATTTTTTTTAATATGAAAAGTCCTTTTAAAAAATTGATTACTTCAAAACATATTTTTGACATTCTCTCGAAGTTTTCACAGATTCCTATTTATAACCACAGGAATTTTGGGTTTTAATGTCGGTTTAAAACTAACATTAAAAGGTTTTAATGTTGGTTGAAAACTAACATTGAAGATCGTATTATAAAAGGTTTTTAATGTCGGTTTTAAACCGACATTATAGCTAACTAAAATTTCAATATCAATTATCTTCAATGTCGGTTAAAAAACGACATTGTACACCATCTTCAATGTCAATTTAAAACCGACATTGTATGTCATCTTCAATGCCAGTTTTTTACCAAGTTTTTTCAATAATTGTCCATTTTTTTATGCTTCATTTTTTAAATTGTCCAATCCATTTTAATGTCGATTAAAGAGTTAAAAACGACATTATATGTCTCGTGTTGGGTTAAAAAATGTCCGTCTTCGTATTTTATTAAAAACATATAAAAAATTATTTATTGTAATGTGTGCCTATTATATTCTGCATGACAAGCAAAAAATATTTCTCTTCCACCTATAAATGCACAGAACCCAAACCTAAAATATAACAATAGACATAATAATACATTCTACCATAAAACTAAATACAAAGTTACTTGCAATAAATTCTATAATAATTTATCCACAGTGAAGAATTAATACTTCCAATCCATTTTATAAGTACTTATCAAATATGAATAAACATACTAATCAACATTTGTATATCGATAACACACTTTCATAGAACAATAATTAAAATTATCATATCCAGCACTCATATGGAACTACCCATCTCTCTAAAACTACAATCAGAAATACCAAACACTTCTATAATATTAATAATATTTCTTCCCTTCACAATTATCAATTAGTACTTCCATGAGTACTTACACCAGATACCCATAAACAAAAGAATTATACATAAATCTTCTAATAAAAAGATCATGGTTAGATAATAATTCGTTTATCCAAAATCAACGATTAGTACTTCAAATGCATTCTAAACTTGCATATTTTACTCAAAACTCGTCAAGATTTATTCTAAGATAACATTTACATTTTATTGAGACAAAAAAAAAAAAAAAAGGTACATCCCTATACAAATTGGCCAACAAAACTTGCCCATTGTATTCGAATTACGTCAATCTCTCTTTGGGTATATGCATTTTTTGTATTGAACTACAAAGAGGGAAAAAAAAAGAAGATATAAACTCAATATAAGTTTACATCATTTACTAAACTAAAGCTAGTATATAAAAAGTAAATAATTTACGTATAATGGGAGTAGTAGGATTATGCACTATTTCGTGTATATACTTTTGCACATAGTACCTGCATCCTACAGAATCTAATTGACGAGGGGCACTGCATGTGAAGAAGTTGAAAATAATTATTCTTATGTTTGAATGAACATAAATTGTTAAAATATGAATATAAATTTACCTTTATAGGTTTTCATTTTGGAGAAGACCGATAGTATTGGAGATCGTGCTTAGCTTACCATGTTTTCAATCGACTAAATAGTTTGAAAACATTAGCCAAACATAAATACTTGAATTAAGAGCTAAGAAAGTTCAGTTACACTTACATATTTATAATTCCATGAAATTCTTCTTGAACCGTACTTCGAATAGAGTCCAAAACATAAACACAATTTTCTTGAAGATTGATTACAATCAATATCCAATGTAACTATAATAAGCAACAATTTTGAAATATTAGTACACGTATAGTGCAAATTAAAAATAATTAAAGAAATTGTATTTACTTATCCTGTGTTATATGGAATAAGAACTAATTGGTCCAAATTAGCTAATTCTAATTGATTGACTAAATTGCTAGATCGAAGATCTAGAGACATATGTGGTGATATTTTTTCCTTGGTCAATTATAAAAAATACTTCTTGATAATATCACGGTTACATTCAGATGTCTATTGATTAATTTTTTTTTTTAAACATGTGTTTGTTTAGTTGCACAAAGTGATTTTACATCAACCCTACACAAGTTAAATAATTAGATTAAAAAATCCAAGTTTAATAATTTTTATTATAATGAAGTTCAAATTTAGAGAGTTTGACATGTCTATTAATTTAAACTTTTTTTTAATATGTGTTTGTTTACTTGCGCAGAGTGATTTTACATCAAATTACCAAAAAGATATAGAAGTAGATGAACAGTTTTTAACTTGAGAGCAAATTTTTACTTTTAGCTTTCTTTGGAGTTTCCACGTGGATTTAGATTTTTTTTTAATATGAAAAGTTCTTTAAAACAATTGATTACTTCAAAACACACTTTTAGCATTCTCTTGGAGTTTTTCACAGATTCATAGCCATTTTTCTATAATCACTTTTATTAAGATGATTTAATTTTTCAAGTGATTAATTTTAAATATGTTATTCTTTTACAAAATTAGAGTGTTTAACAACCGTTCCAAATAACTTTGAAATATATTTTAAAATATATTGTAAACAGCTTTTATCAAAATAATAAAAATAATTTTTTTTTTAAAAAAATATTTTTTTCTTTAGTCAATTAAAATATGTTCTTATATAATTATTCAGAACACTAAATAATTTTAAAATATATTTTTTTATCATTCATAAAAAAATATTCTTTAGAATGTGACTAGATTGATAAAGATTTGTTAGTTTTGAAATACTCATCTTGGATTTGAATATTCCCACCCGTAGTTGTCTTTGTTAAAAAGAAAGAAAATAAATCTTCAACTTCACAATCGATGACGGTTCTCTGAAAAGAAAGAAAAGAAAATGGGCCAAGTAGAGGGTGGTGATGTGATTAAAAGCGAGGGTCCTTGGAGAAAATAGGCAACTACAGAGGGGCTCCAAACACAAGAAGATAAAATTTGTACTACTAAAGTACTACATACTCATTCTCTTCAACATTTGTCACGTTATGAAATTATATATATATATATATATATATCTATGTATCTCATTTTGTTTTTTTTTTTTTATGTCAAACAATGAAAAATACTAAGAACCACGGGGAAATTATTTCAAATGATAAAATTATTGAAAATATTTACAAGATATAACAAAATTTTAGAACTATCAATGATAGACGCTGATAAACACTGATAGATTCTATCAATGTCACACTGATAGAAATTATTTCAAATGGTAAAATTGTTGAAAATATTTATAAGATATAGCAAAATTTTAGAACGATAGATGCTGATAGACACTGATAGATTCTATCTGTTAACGTCTATCATTGATAGTTTTAAAATTTTGTAATATCTTGTAAATATTTTAATTTATTTTTTATATTTAAGAACCACCCATAATATAGTAGTATTAAACTGTTTTTATTTTTCTTATTATTTTTGTCTATTATTAGTATAAGTAGAATTAAAGAGGGTTTGGATTGATTTTTTTAAGTGTTTAGAAAAGTTTTTTTAAGTGATTTTTTTTAAACAAGTAAAAGTTTAATTAAAAAAGACCTTTAATGTTCTGACTATTTATGTAGTTTAATATTAATGGAATGAATAATTTGACACAAACCGAAATACAATAACAATAAAGACTCTTTAACATTTTGAAGTGTATCCTAAAAAAAGCATTTTGAAATGTCATAAACTAAAATACAATAAATTTGAAATTTAAAAACTAAAAATAGATTTGAGCTAATAAAATAATATAAGAAAAATTAAGAAAAAGTTACAATATTACGTTTTTGACATTTCATAAACTTTTTAAAACATGTGTGGTAGTGACTTTAAACAATGTGATAGCGTCTTGGCCTCAATTTTCGTCTTATATCACCGTCACAACCATTTAAAAGTTTTGAGTTTCGTCCAAGATTGTAATATGTTTATATTGTAACGGTAGTTTTGGAACTTTAATAAAAGGGAAATGTAATAATGTTGTCCATGTACCTTATAGTTATTTATGCTTGGTGTTCATGTAAGATCACATCTTACTTATCACTTTGCTTATAAATAGTGGTATTTTGTGGATTTTAAAATCACACACATTGGTGAGAAATTCACTTCAAATTTTTACTAAATTTTCATAATTTTAGTTATTTTGTTTTATTATTATATTATATTCATTCATTTATTTATTATTATATTTATATTTTGTTATAATATATTTTCTCCATATCCATTGTGTTTCATTGTGCTCCATTGTGCTCCTCAATTTCACAACACATTATCAACATGAACTTCTGTTGCTTCTATTGAAGGTAGATCTTAAAAGTAGGTCGGTTTTTTTCCTTTTATTATAGTTAATAAATTAAATGTTATTTTCTATATTTAATACATATTAAATTTCTAATATAAATAAATATTTTGTGATAGTGTTGTCATGACAAACCTTACAAAATTAGAATTCGCAGCCCTTGACATTAATAACAATAATTATTTGTCATGGGTGCTCGATGCCGAAATTCACTTGGATGCTATGAACTTAGGAGAAACAATTAAAGAAGGAAATATGACATCTAGTTAGGAAAAAGCAAAGGCTATAATTTTCCTTCGTCATCATCTCCACGAAGGATTAAAAATGGAGTATCTTATAATAAAAGATCCTTGTATCTTGTGAAAAAATTTGAAAGAAATGTACGATCATAAAAAAATAGTTATTCTTCCTAAAGCTCGTTATGAGTTGATGCATTTAAGGCTACAAGATTTTAAATCAATAAGTGATAACAATTTTGCATTATTTAAAATCAGTTCAAAATTGTTGTTATGCAGAGAGAAAATTACTGATGTTGATATGTTCGAGAAGACATTTTCTACATTTCATGTCTCGAATATGATCCTGCAACAGCAATATCGAGAGAAAGATTTTAAACAATATTCTGAACTAATTTCATGTAGAATCACGACCTCGACCATCAGAATATTGTGAAGAATTCCTAAACGAGTTCTTTATGAAGAACCACGAATCTCGACCAACTAAAGCAACACCATTCCCTGAAATGAATGCTGTGAATCTTAATTATAATGGTCGAGGTCGTGATCATGGTTGAGGTCGTGACCGTGGCAGAGGAATAAATAATTATTATTTTTGTGGTGGTCGTTTTAATCATTCAAATTTTAAAAGAACCACATAAAATAATGATCACAAAGGAAAAGCTCCAGAAAATAAGAGTTCAAAGAGTGTTGAAAATAAATGCTTCTGATGTGGAATGACTGGGCATTGGTCACGTACCTGTCATATGTCAAAACACTTAGTTGACCTCTATTAAGCCTTCCTGAAGGAAAAAGAGAAAAATGTGAAAGCAAATTTTGCATACCAAGATAATGACATATTTGACCAATCCAATATGAAAAATTTAGATATGGCGGACTTCTTTGAATCTCCCGAAGAGAAGATTGGCACAGTTGACGGAACTTTAAGTGGTTCTTTTGACTTTACCTAGACTTATTGTTGTGGTTTTCCTTTATCTATCTTCATGTTTTTTTAGTAACTTTTATATATTTTAAGTGTTATTTTTCTTATTGTAATTATTTTCTTTTAATGAAGAAACATGAATCATTTTCATATGGTGGGTGATTAAAAAATTAGCAAAGAAGATATATGTCTAGCAGACAGTGCAACTACACATATAATACTTACAACTAAAAAATATTTTTCCAAATTGACAATGCTAAAAGCAAAAGTAAATACATATCCGGTTCTGTAAACTTGATTGAAGGTTTTGGAAAAGCAAATATTATTTTACCTAGAGAAACAAAATTTACAATTGTCAATGCATTGTTCTCTAGTCAATCAAGGAGAAATCTTCTAAGTTTTAAAGATATACGTTGCAATGGTTATCTTATTGAGACTGATAGTAAGAATAATGTAGAATATCTATATATTATCTCTATTGTCTCAAATGAAAAGTGTATATTGAAAAAGTTTTCTGCTTTATCTTCTGGATTGTATTATACTCATATACGAATAATTGAAACATATGCAACAATGAATCTAAAGTTCATGAATCCCCAGATATATTTGCTATTTGGCACGATAGATTAGGTCATCCATGATAGAATAAACATGCAATACACGGAAGCTAACAGAATCATTAAGCACTTTAATTACATTAATTTAAGTAACAAGCATGCAAACTCATAGTTTTTCAAACAATAGGTTTCAGTTTGAATACCTTTGTAGATTTCAACTTAATCCTTGTAAATTCCACGAAATTGATCTTCTATTTCTTTAGTAGACTACCAAGAGTGTCTTCTCTACTAATCTCAGCCTTGGATTGGGTGGTAGAACTCCAAATTGAGAGGAAATTTTAAGGTAGATTGGAAAAGGTTTGCTTAAAACTATTTTTGCAGCAATTTTCTCAAAAGCATATTGCTCATCTCTAATCCCAGAGAATTTGAAGTATTTATTCAACTCTATCATGCAAGCACTTCATCATTCAATATTTTGACACTTTAAAATGCATTAGCAAAGTGGGCTAGGTGTTTGAAGATGAGAAAATCCACTCACAATTGCCAAAAAATGGTATAATTCCGCTTTGAACATAAAATTTCAATTTATTTAATTTAATTTTAAACAAAATTAAATAAAATGCATATTCAATTTCTACAATTGAATTTAAAATTGAAATTATTAAATTAAATGCATATTCAATTTCTACAATTGAATTTAAAATTGAAATTTTATTTGATTTTAAATAATTAATTAAACAAATTTAATTAATTAAATCATAATAATTTAATATCAAATATTAAATTGGTAAAGCACCTAATTCAAACATGAATCCTATTCATTTAATAAATATTTAACTTATTATTTAAATATAATGAACTCTCTAAAATACGTCTAATTTCAATAAATTTAAACGTTGACTATATCGAATATAATTATCCAAACCCTAAATTGAATTTGAATATTTCAAATTCACTCAATATTATAATCCAATGTTTAATCTTTTACGAGCTAATAGAGGGACCTTATGGACTTACAAATCATGAGCTTTAACGATTTGAGATTAATTGGCTAAACTCTTTAAACTGAATTAATCAATATTCGTTAACTACCGAGACATGCCACTATAGCTCAATAGTTGCATTCTCCTTACTGTAGATATATTTATGCCCACTTAATTTAACCATAATCAGTAAGTTAATCCTTCACAGGACGTTCGTATTTACAACTAGGTCAAAATTACCGTTTTACCCCTGTAAATATATTTTACTCCTTAAGTCTCCACTGATCTTCTATTGAACAATTGGTTTATAGTGAAACTAATAAACCATATCTATCTCTGTTATGAGAGGGCAGAACCTCTTTGTTCAAGACCAGGAATCAATATTTTAAGGAAACAACATATCTGCTAACCCTAAGATGGGTATGAGTGAATTCCATTTTGCAAGATTATGTCTCCAGCTATCTATCTGATTTTATCCCAAAATGGGAGGCTTTTTTAGTGTTGATGTTGAACCACTCTCACTTATGCAGATCAAATCCCGAATAAATAGGAGTTTATAGTTAACTCAGGATTAAGATCGAATTACCTTAGGCCATCAATTTGAAATAGTCCGTTTTAACAGTAAACGGTTGTTATAAAGAAAAGTGACTATTTCGTGGTCCAGGTCTTATACAAACATGTTTTGTTTAGGATGCTTCCACTCGCATGTTTCCACATGAACGATTTCGGGATCACATCGTTTGTATCAATATACAAAGTGGGTCATATCCATAATGTCTCTAGGATGAGGTACCCAATCTCATCTATATACTTATAGACCTTTTTGGCTATATACTAAAACTTGATCCTCTTTTATGTCTCTATATAAAGTTAAAGTATTCATACTATAGCCATGAATTTGTTTCTTGGATTTTATAACATAATGCAATTTCAGTAACATTTTTACTGAATGAAGTCTCAGTAATACTTTTATTACAAATTAGTATATGTTTAAAAATAATGAACTGTGAGTTTTAGGACATTTTCAACAATCCAGGATTTATAATGATGAGAAGAATTATTGAGAATCCAAGTGGACACCCATTGAAGAGGATTGTTCAATCTAATGAATTATCATGTGATGCTTGCTCTCAAGGCAAATTAATAATTAGATCATCACTAGCTAAAGTGGGAACATAATCACTTACATTTTTAGAACGAATTCATGGTGACATATGTGGACCTATTAACCCACAAAGTGGACCATTTAGATATTTTATGGTATTAATAGATGCACCCAGTAGGTTGTCACATGTGTATTTATTTCTCATCTGAGAATTTTTGGATGTGCAGTATATGCTCCAATTAGTCCATAACAACGCACTAAGATGGGTCGTCAAAGAAGGTTAGGAATATATGTTGGATATGATTCTCCATCAATTATTAAATATCTTGAACCTCTGATAAGTGATGTATTTGCTGCACGATTTGTTGATTGTCATTTTAATGAGACAAATTTTCCAACGTTAAGGAGAGGAATTAAGAAATTAAATGAAATGTCTCGTTATTGTCTTATTTAGATCCCCATACAGATCAATATGAACTTGAAGTTCAGAAAATAATTCATTTGCAAAATATAGCAAATCAATTGCCATATGCATTTATAAATGCAAAGAAAGTAACTAAGTCACACATACCAGCTGCAAATGTTCCATCAAAATTGATATCCTAACACAATAAGTTATCATTAATGAGTCTCGAATACACCAGAAGCCTGGTAAACCAGTGTTTCAAAGCTAAAAATCTTCTAAAAAGAAAAATAATTACTTATACCTAAAGATAATGTTGGATCGATATGGCAACCCTAGAGGGGTGAATAGGGTTTAATTAAACTTTTTTTTTAAAAAAAAAAATTAACCCAATTAAACTAATTAATACAATTTTTATAAATAATAAGAAAAATTCAATTTATGCAACAAATAAAATGACAAAAAGTGTGATAATTTAATTCTATCAAATTTTAGCAAATAAATAAGAACAAACTAAAACATACAATAAATTGCTTAAATTAATTGCAAAAATAAAAAGGAAAGAGTCAGAGAAGAAGATACCGTAATTTTTATAGTGGTTCAGTCAAAATCGACCTACTCCACTCCCCAAGTGCCTCTTGGGAATTTGAATAAAATCTTTCCGACTCCTTCCACATATTAGAGCCCAACCGTTACACCATCGCTCCTTTTACGGGTTCAAGAGCAAACCCGATCCTTTCCATGGTTTAGGATCAAACCATTACAAATGTTGGAATTTTTGAAGAACACAATACAACTCTCACTAGAGTGGATTTACAAGTTTAAGCACTCAACAAATTTATCCTCACAATACAATAACACTCTCTCAAGAATAACATGAAAAGAAAAAAAAAAAATTGGGAGCTTAGAGAGAGCAACAATAAAAATTTTTGAGTTTTGGAGGATTATAAAATGTAAAATTTGTTAGTTCAAAATTTGGAGAGGAAAATGGTTTATAAAGAGATGGAAAGGAAAAAAATTGAATTTAAATTAGACCATTAGATTTGTGTTAAAAAAAATGAAGGTCGGAGATTAAAAGAAAAATAAGAAGATAAAATATATAATAAATATTATAATTATATTATATATTATATATATATTTAATTCTGAAATTTTCAAATGGTAAAAAAATATAATATAATAATAAAAAAAAGTTAACGGTAAAAAAAATTGAAATATATATATATATTTTAAAAAAGCTTCCAACGGCAGGAGCATTTAATGCTTTCTAGAATTTTTTTTTTTTTTTTTTTTTATAATTCTCAAAGAAACCGTTTGACACATATTTTAATAAAATAATATATTATATATATATAATATATATAATATTTTAAATAACCAAAAGCCCCACGTGTCACTCTCCCAAAGCTCCACGTATCGTCGCCGAATTGGTCATTGATGCTGACTCAGTCGCCATGTAATCGCCACCGGTATTTTTCGATAAAACTTGTTTTGGTCATAACTTCTTCGTTTTAGCTCCGATTTGAGTGATTCAAGAGGTGTTGGAATCATTATTCCGAGCTCTATGCTATGGACATATTAAAATACTAAAATTTTCAGTAATTAAAAATTGAGTTTGTTATTATCAAAAATATTGATTAATTAATTAATTAAAATTAATTAATTTGAGATTAAGGACCAAAAAGCCAACAGTCCTCTCTTTTTTATGATGAACAAACCATTCAAGAAAATAGATTGAAATACATGTAAACCATATATAGCACATAATAAAATTCAACATTTCACCAAAAGATCATTCTTGAAATTCACTCAAAAAATAAATTTTCCTAATTAATACAATCAAAATCATAACAAATTTATAGCATATTTTTCTTAAACTTCTCCCCCTTTGGAATCATCAAAAAGAATAATTAGAGAAATTTAGAACTACATAAATGTTTCCCTTAAAAAAATGAACATAAATGTAGCACAACTCCCCTAAGAATATTAACACATGCTTTCCATATCTCCCCCTATCAAAATGCCTTCTAAAAGATTTAACAGTAAAATTATAAAATCAAGAGGCATCGAATAATACCGAGCTCAAGCCTATTTTTGCAAAAGTTTGCTTCATTCAAAGGCTTGGTAAAAATATCCGCTAATTGATTATTAGAGCCTACAAATTCAAGAGTAATATTGTCATTTTGCACATGCTTTCTAACAAAGTGATGCCTAATATTAATATGCTTAGTCCTATAATGATGTATAGGATTTTAGTCAAATAATAACACTAGTATTATCACAAAATATAGGCACATTATCAAACTTTAATCCAAAATCTGTTTCATCCAAAGAATTTGAGCACAACAACTAACAACATGGATAAGGCAACCGAATTTTTCTTTTACTAAACCAAGAAACTAAGGAACTACCAAGAAATTGAAAATCCCACCAGTACTCTATGGTCAAGTAAACTACTCGCAAAATCCACATCGGAATATCCTACCAAATTAAATTCAACATTTCTAGGATACCATAAGCCTAAATCAATAGTACCAAGCAAATATTTAAAAATTCTTTTAACGGATGTAAATGTGATTCCTTAGGACAAGATTGAAATCTAGCACAAAGAAAATACACTAAACATAATATCGGGTCTACTAGCGGTTAAATAAAGTAAAGATCCAATCATACCTCTATAAGTTTTTATATCCACACTCACCTTTTTCATCCTTGTCAAGCTTTAGTAGATGTGCTCATAGGAGTTTTTGCAATTTTACCTTCATTGAATTTGAACCTTTTGAACAAATCCCTTGTGTATTTCCCTTGACTTATCAAAAATACCATCCTTGAGTTGTTTGATTTGGAGTCTAAGGAAGAAGTAAGTTCTCCATCATACTCATCTCAATTCACTATGCATACACTTAGAAATTCTTCATACAAAGATGGATTAGTAGAAAAAAATAATATCATCCACATATATTTGTACTAAAAGCATATCATTTTCTTTAGTCTTAATAAAAAAGTAGTATCAATTTTACCCATTTTAAATCCATTCTCAAGTAATAAATTACTAAGTCTATCATACCAAGCTCTTGGAGCTTGTTTTAAGCCATAAGAGCCTTTTTCAACTTATAGACATTATTAGGAAAATGAAAACTTTCAATTCATTTTATTTGAACTAGAAATTCTTGATATAACCATTTAAAATTCATTTTTAAATGGTTATATCAGGGTTTGAAACTGGTTGTTCTACATAAACTTCCTCAAATGATTAGTGGTTGTTCTACATAAACTTCCTCCATGATATAACCATTTCAAATGCACTTTTCACATCCATTTGATACAAAATGAAATTCTTATAAAAGCAAAAGCAAGCAACATTCTAATAACTTCTAATCTAGCAACGGTGCAAAAGTTTCTTCATAATCTATTCCTTCCTCTTGACAATAACCTTGAGCTACAAGTCTAGCTTTATTTCTAATGATATTTTCATTTTCATCCATTTTATTTCTAAAGACCCATTTAGTTCCAATTATAGAAGCATGAGAGGGCCTAGGGACTAACTCCCAACTTTATTCCTTTCAAATTGATTTAATTCTTCTTGCATAGTTAAAATCTAAAATTTATCATTTTCGGCATCTTTAAAACTTTTTTATTCAATTTGAGAAATAAAAGCAAGATTATTAAACATATTAAGAGAGGGAACGAGTTTTCACACTTGTTCGAATCACCAAGAATTAATTCTTTGGGATGGGAAGGAGCATACCTCCATCTCTTTAGGCATGGAAGAAAGAACCAACTTCGTTCTTTTTGATTAAGCTCACCTTTGCTTACTTGAAACAATTCCTTGCCTTTGTCACTAACAAGTAAATCTCCAAAATTTTCTTCTAAAACATCACTATAAATAGACTCATTAGAAATAACATTACAAGATTCATCAAATACTACATGCATAGATTCCTCAACTACTCAAATTCTTTATTGAAACTCTATAAGCTTTACTAGTAGAGGAATAGCCAAGGAAAATACCAAACATCCGTCTTAGAATTAAATTTTCAAGTTTTTTTTGTTATTCAAAATAAAACATTTGCAACCAAAAAACTTTGAAATACCCAATATTTGAATTTTGTTATGCCAAATGTTCATAAGGAGTTTTATCCAAGAAGGTCTAATTAAAACTCTATTTAAAACATAACAAGTGGTGTTAACGGCTTTCCGCCCAAAAGTATGTAGGTAAACCATACTCATGCAACATTGATCTAGCAAATTCTTGCAAAATACGATTTTTCCTTTCAACTACACTGTTTTGTTGAGGAGTTCTTAAGAGCGAAGAAATTATGAGAAAAACCACTTTCTTCACAAAAAAATTCAAAAAGCATTGCTAATCAAATTTCTCTCCCATGATTCAATCCTAATTTTAGAAATCAAAAAACTTTTTTTATTTTGAACTCTTTTTGCAAAAACTAGAAAAGCTTTTCAAAAGCATCATCCTTATGTTTTAGCATCAAAACCCAAGTAATCTTGAAAAATCATCAACTATCACAAAGACATAATATTTTCCTCCAAAACTAGCAATTCTAGAAGGTCCAAATAAGTCCATGTGTAATAGTTTGCTTACCCATTTGACAAGCATCACAAACTTTTCTTTTTCAAATTTAAATTTGGGAAACCTCCAACCAAAAAATTCTTGGAAATATTGAAATTAAGTGCATGCTAGCATGTCCTAGTCTTCTATGTCATTAACCAAGAATCATTATGCAAAGCTGATAAACATTTATCATTATAGGACAATCATTCAAATCAAATATATAAATATTTTCATCTATTCCAACAAATATAACTTTTCTATCACTAGCATTTTCAATGATACAATTCTTTTTATCAAACACAACTCTAAAGCCTTTATCACACAAATTGACTAATACTAAGTAAATCATGCTTCAAAACCATCAACCAAAGTACATTTTCAATTAAAATAGAAGGTTCGTTACCTATACTACCTTTTACCAATTATTTTACCTTTCTTGTTGTCACCAAAAAGTTAAAGACCTCCATCCTTTTTGGAGAGAGAGAGACAACTTGGATGGGTCTCCAGTCATGTGCCTCGAGCAACCACTATCCAAGTACCATTTGTTTTTCTTAGAGGCTTTCAAACAAACCTCATCATTTTGTTCATCTCTTTTATCACTATGAGCCATGAAACAAAAATTGGCCACTTCTTCATTATCACTCCCACTTTCGCTTTCATCGTATCATCCAAGTAGCTTTCATTGCTTTCTTCTTGGATTTCTTGGATGATTTGAGAAGAGGACAATCAGTTCTAATATGACCAGCTTCTTGCATTCATAACATATTACCTCATCCTTTTTGCTTCTTTTCACCTTTTAACTCTTTTTGGTTAGAGAGATGCTTCTTGAATTGCTTCTTTCTCTTGATGAAGTTTTTTATACTTACGTGAAAGATAGACAACGTCATCTTGATCAAGGTCATCTTCATCTTGGGAGTCAACTTCTAAAGGATGGTCTTAAAGCTATACTCTTTTCTCTTCTTTTTCTTCTCATCTCCCATGTTTTTTCTTGATCTTTATCTTATGCGTCAACAACGAGCCCATGAGTTCATCAATGGAGAGAGATTTGAGATCCTTTGCCTCTTGAATGATGGTGACTTTAGGCTCCCTT